>NW_004567103.1:85123528-85127679 GCF_000260355.1 Condylura cristata
AAACTAGTCAAGTTTTCTACCTGCTACACCTTAAAGGAATCCACAGAAGTCTTCTGGCTAGTCTTTCAGGATACTACTATGTAGTCTTTAGATAAGGAAATTTACCTATGTCTCCTATTCAGAGATTTAATTAGCAAGGAATTTCCTCTTCTGTCTCCAAGGATGGCTCAGGTAGAAAAATAAAAACCCATTAAGTAGTAGATAAGGTTTAAAGGACTTCTATCTTAGTTGATCTCCACTATAGTAATATTAGTCATAAACTTTGTGCACCTATGTACCTGTTTTTTAACCTTGATTGATTTTAGAATGTTATATCTCAGCTAAAGGGCAATACGACCCTAACCTGTTCTTAGAAAAAAAAGATGATTGTAATTTCGCAGCCCAGTTCATGTGCTGATGTCATCCAGGAAGACTTGCACCCAACTCCAACTCCCATGTCTTCCTTGCTCCCTTTCCCTTTTTTTCTCCCTTTCCCCCTTTTTTTAGGAATCTCTGCTCGCCCACGCCTTCCCACCTTAGGGTCCTGCCTGTCTTGCCTCCAGACACCTCAATAGTTGGAGCTGGTCTCCAACAGTTACTTTAAATCAAATCCTTATAAATGTGAATTCTCCCCAGTACTGAATTTAACAACAACAACAACAACAACAAAAGTTTATGTTCTATGGAGACAGATCCTTTAGAAAATCTTTATCCAATCCTATGTATAAACTCACCTTCCCCAGTGAACAATCTTTCCTCCTCTTTACATTCAGCTTGGGCAGGAGATAAAAAGGTTCATTTCTTTTTAGTAGTTGGTTTGTGTAAAAATGCATCTTAACGTTTTAAGGGGTGACCCACAGGCAATGAACACAGCATTTAAGTTGCTTCTGGGAGTGGGATGAGTCTTGGGTTTTACACACTATATAAGCAAGCTTTATATGGCTTGTAGAATTCCAGAAACTGAAAGGAAAGAGTGGACATTGCCAGTATTCTCTGATTTCAGCTGCATGGAGCTGTCTCTAGTGAACAAGATTGGACATGAAGAAAGCTAGTATGTTTTCTGTTTTCCAGCTGCAGCTCAGCTCAGCTTTTAAGTGAAGTGAGGTATTTATTTGCTCTCTTCTCTCTTGGTAGAAACTCCTTTTATATTAATCATATTTGTGTATCTTGTTCCACACTAGATTTTCTTTCTTTTTTTTTTTTTGGAGATTTACTTATTTATTCATACAGAACTGGGGTACAGACCAGAGATGTGGAGGGTGAGAGAATTCACCAGGGACAGAGTAGGGAGCAGAACAGGCAGATCGACCAAGTACACTGCTGAGGGGAGCAGCTGGCGGGTCAGGAGAGGTCTGCCATGCCATGTGGATCTCCTCCGGGGCAGGCGGGGATCGAACTCATGCGGAAGTGGCTTAAGCTTCTTAGTGCAGTGCTTTAACCCGCTGCCCCACCAAGGAGGGCCAACACATTAGAATTTTTTTGGCAGCTCCACTCCATCTACTTCCAAAACAATATTCACAGTGGAGAGACCTGAGGAATGGCAGGGAGGAGAAATTTCAAGAATATACATGAATTCAGTACTGGATTTTGAGACACACTGTCTCCACTGATGAAAACAAACTTGGCTTAAAGGTGAAAAATCTTTCATATTCATCCATCCAGGAACCGTTTTTAGCTTAAGTAATATTTCTGCCTGAGCAGATGAATGGTCTACTTCTACTTCTGGTAAAATTCTAAAGTCACAGAAGTTTGTCTGCTTTTCCTATTCTCAGTCTGCCCTTCACATTAGATTTGTTATAAATGCTGGTGTCCAGCAATTTTATCAGGCTGTTTAAGGATGAAATCCAGACATACATACTTTTAAAGCTCTCTAGGCAATTTCATTGTGCAGGCAAATTTTGCTAAGGAATTGCAGGCATTTGTAGTTACATGTGTATGTATGACAAGGGGTCATGAAAAAATTGGTTGGAACAGTCAACAATAACTTTGTCAACAACTGTCTATTCCTTTTAGAATAAAGTCAATATACCTGTCTAGACAGGAGCTAGTGCCTTGTTAACTTATCCCCAATTTATAATTCTGCCCTTGTCCTTGCTAGACTGGTAATTGGACATCATGAGTATCCAGTGGATATGTCACTGTTCATAGACTGTTCTGGCTACAATGAGGGGGGGAGGTGGGAGGGGGAAGCTTCTACTATCTAAGTTTAGACAATGCATTTTCACTGTCACCGTTTAAGTGCCCAGAATGAGGGGCATTCTGGGACCCCAAAATCTACACACTTTAAATTGGTTCTGCCATCTACCACATAAAGACAAAACATATTTTTTGTACATAAGTATATCAATAGAAATATAATACAATTTGTGTGTTATAGAGAGAAAAGAAATAATAGATTTAAAACAGTTTCCCATGAATCACCCAAAGTTACTCATCCCCTCATGGGTTAATGCCCAGACAAATAGGGTTGAGCCAAAGCAGGACCACTGAGGCCTGAAAGCCTCTGGTGAGGATTCATAGAAAAGGGGCAAAAAATGCCAGGAAGTCTGAAAAGAAAGGAGCAAAATAAAAGTACTAGGCAAGATAAAGTCTTCTCTTAGCAGTTTCCCCACTGGTGTGTCACCCATGTCTATTTCAAGTGTTTCCTTCTATGTCCCTCAAGTCCACATCCAAGAAGGTAGCTCCGCTTTGTGCATGTCCTTCTCCAGTATTCTTTCACTAGACTTTTCTCCCAAGTTCTGCTTCATTTTCCCTCACTACTAAGTTTTACCTTTCTTTGGTGGGCCAGGGACCTGGAGATCTCCCCCCCCCCTTTCTATTGGGGTTACAATGCTACAGAAAGAAGTTGACATAATGGATCTAGGGGACTGTGTGTCAGGAGTGAGTACAGAGGTTCTGAAGCAGGTTGAATTACACATTCAAGTACAGATTAAATGGCAGAGGTCCTTTCTTTCTTGTTCACTTGTCACTGATGAGAACTGTTTTCACTTAGACAAGACTAGAGGTTAGAGCTCTGGACCAGCAGGAGGACACAAATTCCCTCAGGGAATAACGATGTCATTCATCTCCCCTGGAGGGTGACTGCCTGGTCTCTGCTGGCCAAAGGTCCCTATGACATGCCCAGGTAACCCCAGGCCATATTCTGAGGAGATATACAGAACCCACAATGCAATTTGTGTTTGTTTTTAAATGGCAGAAATAGACTTTTGTTGTATAGATTCTTAGCAAAAGTCATAAAATTGCAGAAGAAATTGCCACAAGGATAACAGAAACTTCCAAAGAAGAGAAAATAATCAGCAGCAACAGTGCTGAAGTATAAGACAGGCATTTCAGTTGATGTTAAGATGTGTTTTGTTCATTTCCCATGCAGTTACATTCAAAACTTTTTTTTTTTTTCATTCAAATACCTTATCAGGGATGGGGGTTGATTATATGAGAATGACCACCTTTTCTGCTACTTCTCTAAGCCAAGTTAGTGTAGTTGATGGCAATAAGGGGAAAGGGATAAAAGCAAACAGACCACCTAAGGCTTTTCTCTCTGGACTGGCATTGGTCTGATAAATTAAGTAGAAAGTATGGGGGGATCCCCTGATGTTAATAAAATGATCTGCTCCTTGCCTCTACAGAGGGATGATAGTTAAATACTATATGTGACATTGAAGCTCCAGTGATACAATATGTGATGCTTATTTAAAAAAGTGATGATGTGTGATGATGTTCAGTGCAAAATAACTCAGGATATTTCAGGTAGTGCTTACCCCTTGGGGAGTCATACAATCCCAGGTCTGTAAAAGCTTAGAAGGTCCTAAGGGAAAATTTAAGATGTTGCAATTGACACTTTGCTTTAGTTTCCCTTTTAATTTATTTTCTCAGCCCAGATTATGCCAATAATATTTTAATTACACAGAAATATTAAAAATGTCCTACCAGCTGGCTAACTATTATAGTTGGGGAGGGTGTGGTCTGAGTGACAGAAGCATCTTTATTGGGTGCTAATACTAAACATGTTCTTTGATGCTCTTGGAAGAACAGTGTTCTTTACCTGAACACTGTTGTCCATTATAGTCCAGGACAATATCTAGATATTGTCCATTATAGTCCAGGACAATATCTAGATACAGGGCAGTGAAGTTAGCATTTCATCTGATTTACACTGAAAAAAAAAAAAAAAA
>NW_004567103.1:85127779-85132143 GCF_000260355.1 Condylura cristata
AAAAAAAAAAAAACAAACTGCTCCAACGTGAGAGGAACAGTGGAAAATTAATGCCAAGCCCGGGAGGAAACTCACTGTGAAGGAAGAGGTTTCGGACTCCACACCCATCTCTTAACTGCTAATCTTAGCTACCAAACATTACAACTCTCAGTATCCCACGTTCCTGAATGGGGGTCCTGGGAACTAGGATCAGAGATAAATGGGCATACTGGAGTCAAAAGACTTAGCCCATGTGTGCCAGTTTTCTTCAGCTGACTTTGGAGTACATCCTAATCTGTGTTCAGCTAATGCTGTCTTCAATAGGACAGGTTGTATCTGGCTGTGGATCATTCTATAAAGCATCTCTCTCTTTCTCTACCTTGTTGTCTTCTTTAATTTTTTCATGTAAATTAACACATTTTTCTCTGTATGTCCTTCATTCTTAGAACATCAGTAAGTTCTCACCAAACTATTACATTTATTCTAGATTTGCTTATTCACTGTGCTTGGTCAGTCCATGGAAGTCTCCCTAGAATTGGACATCCCAGGAGCACTTCAACCGCTGGACACTTGGCAGGATTTTCTTGTTTTTAATTTAGAGGAGTCTGAGTATTTTGCTCTCCCCTTTTTGTGATTTAGATGGATTGAAACTTTAGTTTAGCCATCTCTTCTTCCCATTGTTCTCTTCCTGTTCCTTACCCTTCTTTAACTTTTGGTCTGGGTGATCTGATGAAGTCTGGTGTACGGAAACTGGATTTTGCTTTATGGGAGTTTTATATGAATATACACATAGGGTTAACTTTTGAACTCTGGCTTAGAACTTTTCTTCTGGATGCTTAGGAGTATGTGCAACTACATCTTACAACTAAGCTCTTTATTCAATGAGAGGCTAGCTTTCTGCTTCAACTTTAAATCCATTGGGAAAATTGTGGCTGCTGTCCACAAATTAGACTTAGAAAGGTTAGAGACCCATATGATGGCTCAAAGAAGTAGGTAGCAACCTTCCCTTCACATTGAAAACACTAAAGAGGAGATGAAAGAGAGCATGCCCCACCATTTACTAAAGATTTTGTACCCTCCAGCAGAGAATTCTGGCAAAGGCCAGTCATGTAACTGGGGAGGCTTCAGCCTCCTAGTGGGTCTTGCTACCAGCATCCAGTGTGTTGAAAGGAGAGACCCTGTAGTTCCCTGTTCTGCACTTGCTAGTGGTTGGATTATGCTAAAGGCCAATGTATATGTGATTAGTTAGACTCCCTTTCCTATTAAAAGCCTTCCGAATTATAGAAACCATGCCTCTTCATATATACAGGATCCTCAAAAAGAGGCTTATTTGCTTCTATTTTTATCTCTCATTGGCCTACCTGGGTGGAAAGAAAAATCATGCTACATATGATTTTTCATATGTATCATATGGTTTCTGAATATTTGCATTAGATGAGCAGCAAATGGATTTGGAGGGAGATAATTGAGGTTTTCAGGTTGTGTCTTCCAGGCAGGAATTGATCCCAGGCTGGGGAAGCAGTGATGGGTCTCAGCCACTAGACCACCATGGGTGGGTATCTCATGAAGCTGCAGCAGGAACTTTGCTGATGCTCAGGTAAGCAAGTGAAAATAAACACACATTTTTTTTTTAAAGGAAATAGATATAAGGACAGACTTATTAAGGAGAGAAAGAACAGAAATAAACTGGAAATTTCAGATCAGTGAAACCAGGCTAGGGAAGGTCAGGGAGTTGCAGTGGAGTCCTGCCTCAGGGAACATAGGCCATCTTCCCTAGTTATTCTCATCCAATCAGTCTCCTTGTGATTGGCTTGTTCTTGGTGGTTTCATTCACCATGTCTTCATGTTTTGCACCCAGATTCAAGTCTGTTTCCCAGCCCTTATCTTAAAGTTGTTTTTCTTTATCATTCTTGTGTGGGGATGTCCTTTTGCCTCTAGTCAGGGGGTCTTGTTTAGTCCCCTTTAGAATTTATGGCCCTGTTCTTTGGAGACTTCCTTTTTCCTCCATGGCTATCTTCAATCTATACAGTGGCTTTTCCTATGCTACCCTGACCCTAGAATCTATCTGCTTTCCCTATGACTCAAAGACACTCATCATATCCAGAAAGGGAATCTATAAACACAAGATCTGTAAAGAACTGCACCATGGTAGACCAAGGATGGTGGGATGGAATGACAGAATATTACAAGAAATGCTTATTATTAGGAGTAAAGAGAATGACTAATTATAAAAAGAACAATAAGATATTGGACGTTCAAAAGGCTAACCTAGATCTATGTGAGTGTCTAGACAGGATGATTCAAATTTATTGTATTTATGCAGGCATGAATCCATGTGTCCAGAAAATGTTTGACTGATTAACACAATATTCATTAGGCAGAATATTTTTGATACAAGCAGGGAATTAACCAAGGCAGAAGGTGACATAGATGAGTCCTTCCCAACTGGGTGTGGCCTTTCCGGTTTATAGTAAAACACCAGAAAGGACATCTAGGCCTGTGACTGCATTCATAGAGGAAACAGGGCTGGATTTAGGAAAAACAGAGAAACGACATGGGGAGAAAACAAGAATTTGAGAAGGGAATTGAAAAGACAGGTGCTTCAGGTTGGCAGCAAGAAATGGGGGAAAGCATGAGAAAGTAGAAAGGAAGAAAAGCAAGTAGATGATAGCAGAGAACAAGAATTTAGACAAGTATTAAATGAGGGGATCCTGGCAGAGCAAAAGGAAGGAGGGCAGGAGACAAATGATAGTTCACAGTCGGGGCTCAAATGAAAAATAGGGAGGCCCAGGAACTCCCCTCAATCTGAAAAGAACTATTAAGAGAATCCCTTTGAGTCCCAGATAACTGATCATGGGATACTGTTTTGCTGATTTGTGGTAGACTCTGGAGCAATACTTGGTTTTGAATTCTAAATTAGCTTGAGTTAGCAAAAGTACATCACTGTCATTATGGAAAGGCTCCAACTTAAAGCCCTCCTGCTACCTCTGGAATGGTAGAGAAATACCAGTTTCATGATAGAAATCTCTACGTTAGCACTCTGTAAATGTAAGATTATCCAATCGCCTGTCTTGAAAACACTTTAAGAAAAATAAGTTTATTGTTGCAATTGTGGTAACATTACAATTCTCTTTAGTAGGCCTTACCATTGTAGACTACCCACCACCATATCCCCCACAGTATACTGCCATAGTCCACTGTGCCTATCTCTATCTTATTCCTGCCCCCTTTGGGTGCTTCTAGTTCTATATAGTCAATTTTCAAGTGTTATATTTTAAAGTTTTCTTTCCTATTTCTTTTCTTTTCTTTCTTTCTTCTTCTTTTTTTTTAATGCATACAGAACTGGGATACAGCCAGAGGCACAGGGGCTGGGAGAGGATTCATCAGAGACAGAGTGAGGAGCAGAACAGGCAAATCGACAAAGTACACTGCTGAAGAGAGCAGCAGGCTGGGTCAGGAAAGATCTGCTGTGCCATGTGGGTCACCAACAGGGCCAGGGATTGAACTCACACTGAAATGGCTGCAGCTAGCTTGCAGTGCTGCACTTTAACCCATTGTGCCACCAGTGAGGGCCATTCTTTCCTGTTTCTTAATTTAGTTTCTCTATATTCCATGGCCCAGCCTTAAAAACACAAAATTGCACATTCAAAATGAAACCTCTTCCCCAATGTTCATCATGGCATTGCTTACAATAGCTAGGATTTTGGGAACAACCTAAATGTCCAAAACCAGATGGTCATATGAAAATATACATCAACAATCAAAGGATATAAACTCATGCCATTTGTGACTACATGGATAGAGTTGGAAGAAATAAGGCTAAGTGAAACAAGTGAGAAAGATAAATAGCAAATATTGCCACAATTAAGTGTGATATAGACAAACCAAACTGTGACTTCTTAGAAAACTTAATGCACATAATATTCCTCACCCCAAGATCAAGGATGAAACTATAAACCCATCCAGAACAGGCCTTGTAATCAGGATGTTCCACCAAAAGTGGAAATGCCTCCACTGGAAATCTACAAAAGTTTAAGTAGCATAGTTTGGACTGATGGAAACCCAGGACATGCCAAAAAGCAAACCTTTCAGAATAAAAGTGGAGCCAGCCCTCCCTGGAGGCACAACAGGTTAAGGTGCAGTACTGTGAAGCAGCCACTGCAGCTTGAGTTTGATGCCTGCCAGGGAACTGACCCATGTGGCACAGGCAAACCTCTCTGATCTCTCCTGCTTCTTCAGTCGATCTGTCTGTTCTGGTCCCCGCTCTGTCTCTGGTGAATCCTCTCACCTCCCACACCTCTGACCTTTCCTAGTTCTTGTATGCATAAGTAAAAAAAAATAAATATAAATATAAATATAAATATAAATATAAATATAAATAAATA
>NW_004567103.1:85132243-85153348 GCF_000260355.1 Condylura cristata
AAGGAGAATGAAACATCCACTAAAATGAGAGCCTACAGTGGAATTCAGTCAGTATTTCAAAGATTTCTCCAATTCAGTTCATTTGGTCCTTCAGATGTTCCCTATAACACTCCCTCCAACACAATTTTGTTGGTAAAGAAACTCCACACTAACGAATATAAAATCTTCTTCAAGATTTGAAGGTCATTAATGAAACTGTCTAAAACAAACATCTAAAGAATGTCCAATCCTTACACGCTCCTAATGCCCTGCGGAAGGATTTTGGTAGGCTTTCAGTTTTGGGCTTGAAGGATGCTTTTTCTTCCGTTGGGAATGTTGTGAAAAGTAAGTTCTCACTAGACAGCTCGCCCTCTCGGGAGCCATTGTTCCTGGAAGGTGCTGGGTGGGTTCCCAGCGGTAAGCCTAGATTCCTGCTTGACTAAGATAAGTTTCCAGTGCCTGCCGTACATCTAACATCTGGACAAACAGGAATTTGCAGGCACCCACCACCAATGGACGTACTCAGTGGAAAACCCCAGCCCTACTAACTGCCCTTACAAACCCCACTCTGTAGATCTTCGGGGTCCTTCCACAGGCTATCACCTGTGGCCTTGAAAGCAGGAGGCACTTGGGGGCGTGGGCTTTGTGTATGCATCCCTAATGGCAGACATCTGGAATATGGGTGGGCATGTGTCCGTGGGCACACCTGAGCCTGAAGGCTGAGCATATAAAGGTGGCAGCAGAGGCCGGAGTACAGTGAGACAGCACTGGAGAACGCCTATACAAGAGCATCAGAGAGAGTTGGAGATTCAGTGGGGGCCAAGAGGCCTACCAGCCCCCTGGTTCCTTTGCCTCCTCTGACCCCTGTCCACCTTGTGCTGGTTGCCTTACTACAAGTGATGTAGAAAGATCATTCAAATTGTAAAAAGCCACTGAGGGTTCTAGAACCCTCCTCAACCCTTCTTCCTGGATCCGTGGAGAACCTGTCCTGTGCACTGTATTTGCTGGAGGAACACCAAACCTGACTATGAATCTTGTCTGGAGAATACCATATTAGTTTTGAACCTCTTAAAAGAATCTGACTTAAGGATATTGCCTCAAAAGGCTTAAATATGTAAACAAAAGATAATATACTTGAGATTTGAGATTAAGCAAGACAAAGGAAAAAGGAGGATGACTGACAGAAAACAGGTGATTTAAATTTTCAAAGTCCTCACCATTTAAGTAATTAAACTAACTATGGGGAATGGCTGGGTTTTATGGAGTATGGATTCCCATGTTTGGGCTAATTGAAAACTCCTATATAATACTCTCAAAGGTTGAAATTTGCATCTTTGTTTTAGACTCTTGAATGTCAACAAGATTTTGATTAAAATAAAGTTTAGGCTGGTCACCGCACTAGTCTTACAGCTGCTAGCCCTCAGAAAGTTATCCCACTCTATGGGCATGAGAGATAGTAAGAGTGAGTGGAAGACCTAATCCATTATGAGGACCAGGAATGCAGCCCATCTTAAAACTGAGGAAATGCTGGATAAAAACTAAAAAGGAGGGCTTTCTGGCCCTCCCTGGTGGCGCAGCGGGTTAAAGCACAGCACTGAGAAACTAAAGCCACTTCCCCATGAGTTTGATCCGCGCCTGCCCCGGAGGTGACCACATGGCGCGGCAGACCTCTCCTGACCCACCCGCTGCTCCCCTCAGCAGTGTACTTCGTTGATCTGCCTGTTCTGCCCCCCACTCTGTCTCTGGTGAATCCTCTCACTGCCCCTGCAACTCTGGCCTGTACCCCAGTTCTGTATGAATAAATAAATAAATCTTTAAAAAAAAAAACAAAACTAAAATGGAAGGCTTTCATGTTTGCAACTTGTAGTTGCCATTAGATGCTATTTGTATGTGCCACACCAATTTCTGACACCGTTAGAAGAGTAGAAGTTAGGTTGTTTATTGGGTATATGGGGGGATATCACGTAGCTCTATTAACACATTGTAATATATAGTTGCAAGTCACTAACTCTTTAAATTAACCTGGATTGTTCCCAATCAAAGCAGAGAAATTTACAGCTATATTCCTCCCTATAAACTCTTAAAACTTTTGAAACCATATTTGCTGACCAATCCCTGCCAGATACAGAGTGGGGATATTTACAGAATATACTAGTGTTGTCTGTTCATAGGTTAAGATGTGGTGATGCTCCAGGATTACCCTAGAACCCAAACTCAGCCTCCTAACAAGCCCATTCTATGATTCAGTTTTTGTTGCTACACCAGACATAGAATAAGAATGTAGGATCAAGTAGAACATCTAACCAGGAAATACCTCATAACTCTCTTCTGTCTGGGTTCTCCATGCCTCCAGATGAACCATTGCATCATTTCAGGCTTCCTGATGAAATCTGGTAGAGTGGAGCTTCCCTTGCTCAATAGTCAGCAAAATGGCCTTATTTTAGATGTTTGTAAATATAAAGCCCCGAGGGCAACACTCCAGAGTGAACAAGCCCTGAAAGTGGTCATCCAGACACCAAAATCCGTTGATTTTGTGAATAAGTTGATGATCCAAAATAGTCAGTCGGTTGTTTAGGTTGTTTATTTTTTTTTCCTTTTGTATTATTTATTTACTTACTTATTTATTCATTTGCATATGGGCGTATGTTTGATTTTTTTTTCTTTTTGTCTCGTTGCAGACTATTTTTACAAACACAGGTGTGGTTTCAGGGAACAAACAGCCTGTTACTTCAAAGTGAATTAGCTGTCTTTCCACTGGGCAGTGGTAAAAAGAGTCCAGCTACAGAAAACGAGGGTTTCTGCAAGGAATTAAAAATAAGGCTCTATTCTCTGCAATTACGAAAATAAAAACACAAAAAAACTGCATGACACATTCTATGTGAGTGAAAGGACACACTTTGGCAGCTACCTGCTGCACATGTTATATGCAATGTATGTCTTCCCCTTTAATTTTAATTGTTCTGCCCTATGGACGATACAAATTAGCATAGATGGTGCCTATAAAATTTTGAGGTCAGAAATATAATGAGAATCAGTTCATTTGCTTCAAGGAAATGTGATCTGGGATTATCTTTGATTAGTGAAAACTGATTCATCTTTTATTCTGTTGATGTCACTGAGCATAACATTGATGTCACTGAAACATATCACATGGTTTCACTTATAGGAGGAATATAAGTGAACCAAATAAGGGATCAGGGAAAACATAATGACAATAAAAATAAACAATACAACAAAACTAAGGAATCAGACAACTATAAATCAGACATTCTGCAGGGGAGAGGAGGCAGAGGGTACAAAACAAGGGTAGGAAGAGCACAGGGAACTAAGGTGATGGTGCACAGTGAATTGGTGGTGGAAATTCTTTGGGGACTGCACCTGATGTAAAATATATACAAATAAATATAAAAAAAGAAAACTGAGAATTCACTGGTTTGGTGATTTGAAACATGTATGTTTTTGAAGTTCTGCTATTGAGTGCAATTTTTATTTATTTATTTTTATTTTGCTTTTACCTGTAGTATTTGTTTTGAGCACAGGCTACACAGAAGACTTTATTTACTTGAATGTCAAGTAAAAAGAGTAGGGAATTTAAAGGTTTTTGAAGGTTTGTAAATTTAATTGTGTAATTGAAATAATTAGTAAAGGGTTGGTGGAGGGATATGGTAACTTTAAAATGAAAGAATACAAAGAAGACAAGAATAGTTAATTTCTGTCTGCATGGTGATGGTTTTGTCTTGTCAGATCTTTATTTATTAAATTGTCACTACTATAGAAATAAATGATATTTCTATTTTATCATAAATGTTTATAATAAAACTTTGAGAAATATAAGTTAAGGAAAATTGACAGTCTTCTGTTTGATACAAATAAATTTATGAAACGTCAGTAGTTTTCCTGAGACACGACATAAACGAGTCTTTCCTTTCGTTGTGCAACATACAATAGACAAATTCAACCTAGTTGTTATTTATCTGATAAAATGGAACTTAATGGGAAGCTTTGTCACTTGAGTGAAATGTTTAACCTTAGCATACATTTGAATATTAATATTCTAAAAAAGCATGTGAACTTCTAAGTGCCTAATATATTCTAATATTGCTTGCCAATCCTGGTACTTCCTGGTCTAGAATGTTGTAAATTATAAGGTTAAACAAAATTCCTTGTCAATTATACTATTGTCAGATCTTTAATTTTGGTTACTTTATAGTTTGACATCTAAAATTGTTTCTAGAGAAATTAATGGAAGAAAAACCTTGATATTTTAAGACATGCCAATTCACTGAACTCAAGATTGATAGTTTTCTTCAGCAAGTTAAATAAATAATGTTAAAAGTTTTAGTTGAAATTGTTAATTTTTTTCTTTCTGGTTTGGTTTTGATTGGAGGATTTTTTTTTCTATCTGTCTAAGATCTGCAGAAAAACATCATGTTGCATGTTCATGAGCAAAAATAAACTATTTTTATATTTTGTTGACTCCATCATATTATACAAAAATATGTGTTCTTATTACTCACAAAAATGTGTATTTTTATATAATTTCAATGTGGAATATTATTGGCATCTCCTTAAATAGAGAATTGGAAACATGGTTATATTACCACAGCTTTGATAGAAATGTTAGGGAGTTGAGATTGATTAGAGCCAAGAAGAAAAGTCTGCTACTCTGTCTGAAGGGTTTCACAGATCTCCTAGGAAGGCATGGAAGCTTATGTCCTTTGGCAGGTCTAGAGATGCCAGAGAGAAAAGTTTTGGCAATTTCAAAAAGAGGAAAACTACCCAAAAATGTTGCAGGGGCAATCTGGTGTGGCTGTACTGTGGCTTTGTTCCTGAGGCCTGACAAAACCAAATGTTGAGAGTTCTGAGAACTCAGAAACTGTGTAAAGTTCCCACAAAACCAACAGAAATTCTGGTTGGCTATCTTGTCCTCTGAGTTTATGTAAACATAGATCAAATGGGTTGGAAGTAATCATAGTTTACCAAAGCATTTTGCTGTGCTAGTTGATAGAACTGGGACAAAGGAGGAGAGAAAATAACTATTATTTTAATATTAAGTAGCTTATTAAAAAACATTTTAATAGTTTTCTTTAGGGTCTATAAAGCTGGTTTCTAGGTGCTATCCAAAATGTTTTCCATGCATAATTTCACTGAATCCTCACAACTAGTTTGTGAAGTAGAAAATGGTTTATTCTTTTATACAGATAGGACAGTGGAGATTTAGACAAATAACTCAGCACAGGACATTTGATGAGTTTGTGATAAAAGAGTGGGCATGAATGCAGAGCTATATAATGAAGTTAATGTTTTTGGAGTCAGTGAGTATGGAAAGTGGGTTCCTTGGGTTGATTCTGGGAAAGGTTTCACCAGTGTTCCCCTTTCAGCAACATGTGGCGAGTTCCCCAGGGGAGTGTCCCCATGAGTCAGAGACATTAGTTATATTTAAAGAAGCAGTTTT
Source organism: Condylura cristata (assembly GCF_000260355.1). Taxonomy (NCBI): domain Eukaryota; kingdom Metazoa; phylum Chordata; class Mammalia; order Eulipotyphla; family Talpidae; genus Condylura; species Condylura cristata. The sequence goes on from NW_004567103.1 coordinate 85,137,678, forward strand.
ATTAGAAAAAGGGACAAATGAGTAAAGGGCTCTTTCTCAACACAAGTGGACAGGAAGAGTTGCCCCAAATGGACAGGTCTGCAGAGAGAGGCCTTAGGAGAGCAGCCTCCACTGAGGGAGGTCAGTGCAGAGAGGAACCTGCATGGTGTAGGTCACAGGCAGGCAGGAGGCTGCTGCCCTGCGGATGGAGAGAGTGGGAGGAAAAAAGCATCTGCATAGTCACAGGTGGGCAGAGGGCTGCTGCCTTGAGCCAGTGCACAGAATGCTCTAATAAAGTCTTTTTCTTTATCACTCTTTGCAGAGTGGTTGGTTTGAATAAATGTAGAATTTGAAAGGGACCAGATATTCTACAAAGAGCTTAATCTACAGTATCTTTACCTTTAGGTCTGAGCTCCTGACATCCCCTACAGCAGTCTGACACCAGTTTGGGTCCTATGCTTTGTGATCTATGCATTGGTTTCTGAGGATCCTTGTTTCTATGGCTGGGTCAATGACTATGCTAATCCCTACTACACCCATCTCCTTGTGTGAATATTGAATCCAGGCAGATCAGGGTCAACATATATGGGTTTGGGAATCCAATGTTATCTTGTAGTGCCTCCTTTAGATTCTCTGTTCTTTCCTCCATCAAAGCCGCTGACTTTGGTTGGCATTGAGGACTGTGGGTCCCTCACTAGTGTGCTTAATGTTGCTCCCGACCCGCAGAAACAAGATGCCCTTATTGCGTTGCGCAGCACTAATTATTATTCCCAGCAACCAATCAGGCTAAATCAGAAACGCCCCTCCTCCTACCCCCAGCCTACTGGTGTCCAATGGTGCTTATTTCCTCCCTGGTGGCTCTCCTGCGATAATGCAGCATTCTGGGCTTGGCAGGAGTGCCAGCGCCATCTTGTAATGGAGGACGGTGCCTCGGCCATAGGCCCAGCCCCCGACATCTCCCCCTTTTCTTTTTATTATGGAGTAGGGACCGTGCCTGGCTTAGGTTGGCGATGACAAGAAGCATCCTTACCCGTCATGAGGTGACAGGCCAACATGGGCCAGCACCCTGTCTTAGGTTGGTAGGCTCCTTTCATTGATCTTACCCGTCTTTGACTACCGGTCCAGCATACTCAACCACATGTGGGGGGATGCCCCAGCTTCCATGGCGAGCATGGCTTGTGCCAGGACTCGCTGCTGGTGCTGCAGGTGCCTGCTCAAGCTCCACAATCTATACGCAAGGAGGAAGATGCCACCAAGGAGGAGAGCAGCCAGGCCAACCATACTAGCATAGAAGACCCTGGTGCCACTGATGCGCACCATTTACACCAGCAATTGCTGGGTAAAGTCTTGAAAGGCCAGGGAACAATTTCCCCGCAGAAACTGGGACAAGCGTCCTGAGGTGTTATGCAGCGTGCTGACATTGTGATATGCAATAGGAGTGACACATATAGCAGAGAACGGGGCCACACATCCCAGTCCCATAAGGTCCCCAATGTCCAATTGTTAACAGGTCCATACGCTGAGGATCAAAATGCCCGCCTGTAGATGAGCATTGATGTGGGACTATGTCTGGAGAGCAGCCGCTGTCTCCTCCGCAATGGTATTTACAGCAGCTGCAGAGGGGATTGCTGTGCTGAGGGATACCGCCGCGGCGGCGGTGGCTGCGGCAGAGTGCTACCTCAGTCACGACGACAGCTGCGATTCCAAAGTCTCTCTTTACCGGAACCAGCATCACAGGCATGTCTTCCTTGGCGATGGCACCTGGGATGGGCACAAAGGTGGGGACGCGTACGACCACAGCCATGGGGAATTCACTGGCATTCCAGCACAGTAAGTGAGTGATCACCCCCAGAAGCACCATGATCCAGGTAAGCTGCATCCCGAGTCTCAGGGGCCGGAGCTGTACATACCAGGCGCTCAGGTACCCATACAGAGTTTTCCTTTTCCTGTGGAAAAACACACACAGACCCTCTACTCCACACTAACACTGGATCCGGTCCATGCCACCGGCCTGACAGGATATCTTTCCATAGGACTAGGGGCTTCGGGTTCTCCATGGCAGCGCCCATGTGCCGATCCGCGGCAGACCTACAATGTACAACTGACACATGGTGGGGCTGCTGGCCATGCCTTGAGGCAGGATGACCCATTTATATCTCTGATCAGGACCAGAATGGTTAATGGTGGGTATGGTGAAAGCAAATCGAGGAGTATCATCTGCATGCAACGGGATTGAAAAGAAGCAGTCTTTAATGTCAATAATTATCGATGGCCAAGCAGAAGGCAAGGCAGAAACTAAATGTAATCCTAATTTCACCAGCCCCATAGGTTCCATCTGTGCGTTAATCATCCGCAAATCATGCAATAGGCGCCACTTACCTGACTTTTTTCTAATGACAGAAATGGGTGTTTTCCATGGAGAGGTAGATGGACGAATATGCCTGGCATCAAGTTATTCTTTCACCAGGGCGTGGGAAGCTTCGTGTTTCTCTTTTGGCAGGGGCCACTGAGGTACCCACACTGGCTTATGGTTCCTCCATCTTATCCTTAATGGCTCAGTGGTCCCTAAAGAAAAACCCAGCCCTGGCCCCCCTTTTGAGTATGGTCTAAAGTTTGGCATGGAGATTGGGGCATTATCACCTTGTAATTGTTTTCCCAATCCCTCTGTTCCGGGATAGCCTGACCTTTTCATTATGCTTTGGGTAGCTGTACTATAACAGGTTTCTGTGGTCAATTTAATATCCATCTGTGTCAAAACATCTCAACCCCATAGGGACACTGGAATCTTTAAGACATATGGCTGCATTAAGCCCTTGTGGCCCTCCTCATCTTTCCAAGGCAAGGTGGCCGCACTACACATAGGGCTGTGGGCGACCCCGAGACCACGCTGTATCCTGTGAATACTCTGACCATGCTACTTTCCACACTAAATACTGACCATCTGACAGCGTCGCTCAGGCTAGGTTGCCCCAATCATCTGGGATTAGGTTCATTCCGGCAATAGACTCCAGCATTGACAGAGTAAAGGACGCCTGGGGTCCATATTGATTCACTGCCTCCTTTAGCTGCTTGACCAGCTTAAAATCTAAAGGTTGGTGATAACGTGCCTGATTCTGATCCTCAAGAACCGGGAAAGCTGAGGGTCCCCCTTCCCAACTACCAACTGGGCTACTATCAGTGTTATGGCAACAGTCACAAGCTCCCCAACTGTTACCGTGTAGCCTAGCGGTGGTACACTGGGGTTGAACGGAAGGTTGGGCTCTACAGGACTAACCGGTTTCAGCTGGTCAAGTTGGAGGAGGGCCTTGCGTTCCAACTCCTCCCCCGATAGTTCTTCTTCCTCATCACTCCAGTCACTCTCCGAAGCTCTGGAAGATCGCTCTTCCTTCACTTCCTCTAACGCTTCCTTCCCCTGCAGAAGGGCTGACTCAAATTTTGGCTTCGAGCCGCTAGACACCCTCACACCAGAGCCCAAATGGCAAGGGTGCCAGGTGGCAAGGGCTCCTCCTTGTCCCTTTTCTTTAAGTCGCTCCCTAGGCGGTCCCATTGAGGAAACGCCCAAAGCCCCTCCTCTAGAAACCAGGAGGCAAACTTTTCAACTGTGCCCAAGAAGGCATGGGCTTTTTTCATTTTCAGTGGGGTTCCGTTGGCCTTTAGCGGGTCCCGCAAAGACCGCTCTAGTGCCAGCTTTGAGTTTTCAGACCCCATGTCGTGTGTGCCCACAAAACAGTCACCAAACAAGACAGTACAAAAGACAATCACAACAACAAAGCACAGAAACCAAAAGAGAAACATTACTCGGCCGCTAGGCCACCCCGCTTTCTATTGCGGACTTGAACTAGCTCTCACACCACTTTAGTCATGGCCCTTACTCGCCTCTCTGGCGAGCGCACTACTTACAAAAGTTCCTGGGTTTCCGCACCAGTTGTCGCTCCCCGACCCGCAGAAACCAGAAGACGCCCTGGCTGTTCTCACACAGCTGCCCCTTATTGCCGTTGCGCAGCGCTAATTATTATTCCCAGCAACCAATCAGGCTAAATCAGAAACGCCCCTCCTCCTACCCCCAGCCTATTGGTGTCCAATGGTGCTTATTTCCTCCCTGGCGGCTCTCCTGCGATAATGCGGCATTCTGGGCTTGGCAGGAGTGCCAGCGCCATCTTGTAATGGAGGACGGTGCCTTGGCCGTAGGCCCACCCCCGACACTTAAGATTCAACTGCAGATGCAAACATATTATTTACAAGTGGTTTCCACTGTTCTTGTAGTTATCTGTTACCTGAATCTAGCTCTGTCAATTCTTGTCTTGCCCAATGTGGTTGATACTTCCCAATGGGCTGTTACAGCAGTGGCAAATTTTGTGAGAATTTGATATAGTTTCTCTCCTGAAAAACACTTTAAGAACTCATCCCCAAGGTCAAATGCACATCTTCAGGGCAAGGTCTCAGCAGTTGTCAATTTGATCCTCAGAAACTGCTACTAGACAGCAGAGGCTAAGCCAAGGATGCCTTGTCCTGAACATATGCCCCAAGAAGTAAGAAAAAACAGACAAATCTGGCCTGTTTCACTTACTCAAATAAAAGGACAGTGTCATTTCTATTTTAAATAAACTCACACATCCATAGCCACATTATCTGCTCCTGACACATACACTAAAGGCAAATACAGAATTTCATTAATATTTAAGATTAAAATGTGAGACAATATATTTCACACTTGCAGTGGGTTGCTTATGATTCAACCCCAAGCTCAACCTGTTAAGATTCAATTGCCTTTGCTTTTAATTTTTTTTAAGATTTATTTTTATTTATGCATATAAGAACTGGGATTTGGGCCAGAGGTGCACAGGTAAGAGGATTTACCAGAGACAGAGTAGGAAGCAGAACAGGCAGAGCCACTGGGGTCTGCTGTGCCATATAGTTCGGCTCCCTGACTTGAGATTGAACTCATGCCACAGTGAGCGATCTCTTAGGGTCAGAATAGAATAGAAAAAAAAAATCATAATAATTAAGGGAGGCTTCAGAGATGAGGGCAACACATTCCAAAGGGGACCTAATCAAACACCCCAGGACTAGGGGAAGCAACATTCTCCATAAGGGCAAGGACACACTCCATTCTGGGAACCGACACAGAGACTCCATTCTGGGAACAGACACATTAAGGAAATGAGATCACAGAAAACAAACCAATCACGAAGAGACAAGTGGAACCCTAGCATAATTAGGGTTATTTCCCTAATTATTCCCTGAGGTGCTTCTACACTTGAGATCCCTTGCCCCTCCCTGATCTGGTTCTGCTGTCTTGGGAGTTTTACTTTATTTCTGTTCTTTTTCCTTTAATGAAATTTACTTTTGCTAAACAATTCTGCCTCCTCACTTGCTTGACTGAGCATCAATAATGTCCCTGCTGTGGCTTTATGAGACACCATCCTGTGGTGGTAGAGTGGCCAGACTCATCGGTGCCACTGCAGACTGTGATCCATTTGGCTGGGAGATTAGGCCTGAACACCTGGCACTTCAATATCAAAAGTTGCTGGCAGTTGCTTGATGGTCTTTGACTTTAACCCCTGTGCCATCTGGGAGACCCAATTGTCTTTGATTTTAAGGGTGTTTAGTTAGGAAAATCTGAGAAGCGTTGGGAGTGGGCCAAGTACATAGAGACACTCCGGGGGGTAGGGGGGAAGGAAACAAAATGTGTCATCTTAGTTCATAACTCAACCCTGCCTCCAGGGAGCTATGTGATTTTCACAAATCACTCTAAACTTCAGCTTCCCTCCATGTCAAAGGAAATGTGCTAGTTGTTCTGTTTGCCTTACCCCATCCCACTCACACCTTCTCTGTCCACTCTGGGTTCTGGAAGCTAGACGTTGTATCTGCAGTCCCTACATGCAGCCTGAGGCAAGAGAAGAGGGCCTTTGTTGTATCTGCAGTCCCTACATGCAGCCTGAGGCAAGAGAAGAGCGCCATTTTTCTGGCCCACTCCCTCTTGGCTGAGTGTAACTAAATTTTCAAAGGTTTTGGTTCCACTAGGGAGTCGCCCTTTTCCAGTGGCAATTCCTTGAGGGACTCCTGAAGCAGTTTCCTCCTATCCTTTAGTACCAGCTTATTCCTTGGGTTAGTGCTAAATAAAGCTTGGCCACTTCATATCACTCAGAGCTCATGAGTTTTATCCACACCATCTGTACACCATCCTCATCAAGCTCTCCTCCCTTTCAATTGAGTCTTACATTCTCTGTCCCATCCTGACTAATACATCAATATCTGAAAGTACTGAGGTTGTAGCTATGCAAGCAATCCTGTTCACATTTTGTAAATTCTAAGTATGTGATGGCCATTGTTAGGTTATTTGTTTGTTTCTTGGGAAGAGACAGATTACAAGGAGATGCTGAGCTAGAAATCACATGTGTCAGAAGAAACACATGATTCCTAGAGACCTGACCCCCAACCCCACACCAAGGCCCTTTCTAATGCTGCTCGAACATACATGTGTGAGAACATGGACATGTTACTTGGTGGGCTTCCCTTCACTCAGCTTCTCCACTTCAGGTTTTACCAAAGAGGTAATTGGCTCCTGACCTCCATATTGTGCATTAATTTGGTAATTGTCAGAGTGGACCCTGAATAAATGTTGACAAAGAAAAGTTCCTTGACAGAGGAGTCCAAGAACCTGAGACTAAGTGGCAAGGACATCCCAGCATGAAGTTACCACAGAGAGATGCAAACACCTCCGTGTTTGCTGTACCTGTACCTCCCCAGATCTCTCTAGAACTCCATAAATGATGGTGCTAATTAGTCTTCCACAGCTCTTCACTTGCTAGTAAAAGATGTATATATTACATAAATTTTATGTTTTAATTGATGATTTTATGTCCTGTATATTACCTTGCCATGTAAATTCAAATAGATTCTTGGAGTTTCTTCAAGTAAAAAATGTATTCCATAAATGCAAAGTTGTTATTCATCTTGATTATTAAAACTTAATTAAAATAATGAAAAATTAACCTCTCTCTAATTCCACCTTCTTACAAAGTTCTGTAACTCTTACTTTCTTTCATGTCCAACCCAGAGTTCCTCATTCTTGTGGGACTGTCATTTGCTTTGAAATGTCAAGATCTATCACTGCAGCGTGAGTTCTATCCCCAGCCAGGCAACTAATCCACATGGTGTGCACACTGCTCCTGACCCATCTGCTGCTCCCCTCAGCAGTGTATTTCAGTCAACACACCTGTTCTACCCAACTCTGTCTCTGGTTAATCCTCTCATCCCCTGCACTTCTGGGCTTCAATTCTCATATGGAGACTTAAATAAAAATTAACAGGACCACTCTGGTCTCTAGCAAGTCTCCAAATAGGTAGGAATTTTACTTTCTGGGACTCAGAAAGGACAAATGTCAACTATGGCCATCTTCCACATTTTGACCAACCTATCTTCCACATTTTCACCAACCATTGCCTACCTTGACGTTCTTTTGGATATCAATACCTTATTCCATCTGGGTATGAGGGGATAATTCTTTTTTTGTGTTTAAATGATTTTTTTTTCTACTTTTATAATATTGGGTACCTAACAATTTCCTCATGTTTTTCTGACTTTGCATGTGGTGGCATTGCATGTTAGAGTCTGATTTCTTCACCAGAAGCAGTGAACTCAACCCTTTCATGCCTGACATTCCTCTACAGAAAGTGAAGATAAAGGCAACACTTAGCTCATGTGTGTTTGCAAGAATCTAGTGCATTAATGTCATGATACTCAGAGTATGGGCTCTGGGCAGAACAAATACAGAATTTGCAGGGTTCAGTGCAAAATGTAAAATGAGGGTTTTCTTGCCCTATACAGTTAAGGATGTTAATATGGTGATGATGCATCAGAGTTTTGGAGAGCAGGTCTAGAGTCTAAGGACCTCAGGAAGGCCCCTTTTTGATGCTTGTCTTCCATGAGTAAATAAGTCAATATTGAGACCAAAGACACAGACAAGGAAGATATTTATTCATAGATAGGAAAAAGGACAAGAAAGCTCTGTAAGTGGAGAGGGGTCCCAACTGTATTGTGACCAGTAGGTGCTTATATGAGCATAGTGAGCACGAGTAGGCATTTGACCATTAGGTGTCTCTTGCTGGTTGGCTGAGCCTCTGGGGTTTCCAAGGATACCAAAGCCCACTGAGTATGCCCACATTGCCTGGCCTACCTTCCCCAAACTAACCTTGGTCTGTTGACTTAGCATCGTGCTACTGTATTGATGTTCTAGACAATCTACTGTGTTGGGGATGGAGAGTTTTCAATCAGGCTGATAAGTGGTCTCAGTGGCTTAGAGGGTATCCTTTTCCTAAATGACAACCTATACCCATTTTCTAACTTCTTCTTTTAATAATAGAGTCTTGGACTAAATGTGAGGTCCTTTGGGATAGTGTGTTATTGCAACCAAACCAGATTTGACATGTCCCAAACACAAAGGGCTTTTGTTTGTGTACATTGATGGTTGCTCTTCCAGATTAAATGTAGAACTTTATGGGATTTTTTCCTAAGTATTTAGAATTTTGGTATTGTCATGGTATCTAAGTTTATTATTGGTGACCTAGGTCTTAAAGCATAAGGTATAAACTTGTTTGAAGATTGTCAAATTCATGTGCTGAATTGCATGTGGTCTGAACTTTACATTAAATATGCTCAGTAGGTTATCCAGTCCTATCTGTTAAAACTGAGAAAAGAAATGATTCTCTGTGCTAGTAGATGCAGCAAATTTATGATAACATATGATACATAATTATTAGCCATTGCTATCTGGGCTCATCTTTATTTAACACAGAATCTTTTGTCAGGTAGTACGTGTGTGTAGGAATAAGATAAGCTTTTTTTTTTTTTCAGAATTATTTTGTATCTGCCTCTAACTCTCTATTCTAATCTAATCTAATCTAATCCTTTAGGACTACCACTTCTTACTCAAAGTCTTCCAGCCCCCTCCTGCTGTAACTAGTTAATTGCTCCCCACTTCCCTATGAATATTGTCAAGACTATTGCATGTTTCAGTATTTGTCATTCTCCTGAAATCTTTTCTTCTCAATTACTTACTGTAGTTTGTCTTCTCGAGGTACTTAAGACTGAGTTTTTTTTTTTTTTTTTGTAATTACCTTGAGTCTATGCAAAGCAACCCATGTAAGCATCTGATAATAGCATTAGCACTGCCTTATTTCCACTGGTCAGAGTCAAAATAGCACTCTATATGTCTTTTTTTGGTTTTGGATGAGTTTGTCCTGTGTCCATTTACTGTACTAAACTGTACTGTGAAAATAATAGTGTTTTGCAATTTTGAGAGTCCTCTATAAATTATTGCTTGTGAGGATGGCTTTGATTTTCAGAAATGCCACCTTCCAGGCTCAGAAGGCACAGAGGGTCTGCAGCATACTCCCCTCACATGTGCCAAAAAAAAAAAAAAAAAAATCTTGCCAGGTAACATGATGCTAAGCAGTTATCAAAATATTGCCCACAGTGTGGAACAATCTGCCTGAATGATCTACAGGAGCCCATAGTTATGGGTGTGCATGCATAGGAATAGGAAGTTGTATTAAAGGTGTATTAGGTCCTCCCTAATATAAGCTTTGTGGCGCAAAGTTCTAGGATGCAGCACTGCAAGCAATTCATAGCCCTTCAGTGCGAGTTCAATCCCCTGCCCCAGAGGTGACCCACATGGCAAAGCAGACCTCTCCTATCTTGCCCAATGCTCTCCTTAGCAGTGGACTTCGTCAATCTGCCTGTTCTGTTCCGCAACCTGTCTCTGGTGAAACCTCTCACTGTCCCTGCACCCCTGGCCTGTACCCCAATTCTATATTCATAAATAAATAAATAAATCTTAAAAAAAAAAAACATAAAGTTGTATTAAAGGGAAAGCTAGAGACTTGATTTTTTTGATTCTTAGCAAAATATAAGTCTGCTTATTTCTGTTACCTTGTTTCCATTTGCTATTCTAGTAGCCTATCCTATACATATAATATAAAATAATAACTATGTTTTCAAGTTATTTATAATAAAGACATCTTGAAACAAATTAGATTCTCAACAATAAATACATGATAAAGTAAATTATGGTATAATCTTCTACCAGAATACTATGCAACCATTATTGCCTACAGTTTACAAGAAGTTTTAGTTATATCTGCAAAGGTCCGTGATAGACTGGTAAACAGTAAGAGCTATATGCTAAATTTGAGTTACAATATGATCATAACTCTTTTTAACTCTATTGCATTTTCTAAGTTTCAAGTAACTAAGGTGTTACTTGAAGCAAGTATACCCTTTTATGAGAGCTACTTTAGAAGAGATTTACATAAGAGAATTATTTTAGGCTTGGGGGGCCAGAGATGGATCATTTTCCTGTTTCTCCAACTTTTTTATACATTATTCAAGAGTCTCAAAGATATAACCTGAAATGGTTTGAGAAACACCCAAAATACTGTATTCACTATAAATACATGTGAAATATTAAAATATATTCAATAATATATTGATGTTTCTTTAATAAAAGTTTAAATCACTTACCTTCAGGAAAGTAATTATAACAGAGAAGTCCACAGACTCAAAGTTTCAATTATTTATTACACATACAAGTTTTCTACTCTCCCAGCTTCATAAAATTTATCAGACTAGCCAACATGAAAATTCTATTGGATTAGGTGGTGTGTGTAGCACAAACTGCTTAGAATTAAAAATTGAAAGAGTCTGTACCTAATGTGTTATACTGATGAAGTATGAGTCTGGGGAGTGTCCTCATACTCACATGAAGCACTTGTGACTTTTGCAACATCAGGATGTACCTGAGTTTGTACATTTACCTTTCTTTGAGGTACATGGTTGCCCTTAGATCCCATAGTTTTAAGTTGACCTAAATGTGAGTGTACATGTTCTTACGTTCCATTTCTATCTTCTAAATATTTCCCCTCAAACAGATAACAGACTTTTTAAGTTGGTTTTAAATGTCTATAGGGAAATTCGGGTCAAGATAAGGATATCAACATAAACTGGCTAAGTAACAGCTCTCTTTAAAAAATAAAGGACTGGGATTACTGTACCTGGATGTGTTTTGAGCAGTAGCTGTATTAAATCTCTGAGAAGGGCTCAGCAGTTGGAATTGAAGCTAATGGGATTTCTGCATTTCCTTTACAGTTAGAAATTACATAGCAGATGAATCCAAAGCTGTTAGATGATGGCCTAATGGTCCAGAGGTGTGAATAGCACCACCGTCATTGTTATGGCCACACCATTTACTTCCATACATCTATCCTTCCAAGTACTTGCGGATCTGCAGTCGTTTTTAATGCTGTGTTCTCTTTCCTCACCCCACACTCTCACTGATAACACAGTTATACGTGGTAGTCAGTGTCTTTATCCTGCTCCAGATACCCCAATACTGTGTAGTATCTGCCTTTCTGGCATAGGAGTGAAAGAGTCCTTGTCTGATTCCCATCACTCACAACACCTTGGGATGTCCTTTCAAATGCCTTTTTAACACCTGCAACTCATTAGGATAATTGACTTTTTTAATTTCTATTTTAACTATAGCATAAATTTTCCTCCTTTAAAGAGTGTGATGGCCTGACTGTTTTTAAATGATGTAAAGGTTATTGTAATGACAAGTGCTTTCTCTAGAAGATGACATGGGTGAATAGTAGGGAGTAGCGGAGTAGCATTTCCATTTCAGTGAACAAGATAGAATGAACTTATTCTGAGGGAGTGACTTAGGATAGACATTCCCATCACCTTCTGAGAAGCAGAAGAGGTGGCCTGTAGGTCACAGAAAGTCATTCCTGGGGCAAGTGCAACAACACTAGAGTGAGAACTGGATTTCTATATTGCCTCTGCCCCTTATTTGCTGTGTAATATTGAGCAAGTTTGGCACTAAATTTCAGGGTTTGGTGGAGAATAAACTTAGGAATGGGGGTGAAAGGAATGAGTCTGTACACCATTGTAGGGTTAGATTATGAAGGCCTCTTTATGATAAACTAAAATTTTAATTTTATTATTAACAAGTTATTTAGTGAGAGATGCTGAAGTATGTGAAAGATGCATTAGAAAGAAACTAGGAAACAAGCTGAAGAATTAACACAACAATTTTGGGTTCTAGAAGAAGACAATAGCATTGATAATAGAATGAAGACAGACAACAATAATTGGTTTAGTTATTTAGAAAAACGACTGGTTTAGCAAATATTTCTATCAATCAAAACATCACAAAAGGATGATATTTTTATGAAATAAAATAGATTTCCTTAGGTAGTTTTGCTCAAAGGATTTGTGTATCTTACAAGTGAAAAATGTGCTCCAGAAGTCATATTTGGGTCTGGGATTCAAATGCAGCTAGTAGTTGGAAGTCAATCTTCATGCAAGAATATTGTTCAATAGATAATGATGTGAAAACTTCAAACATGACACAGGCCAAAACAAGATGCCACCTCTGATTAGACTGGTTACCCAGTGTATTTTTCTAAATGCATCAATTTCATCCTACCACTATGAGTGAGAGTTTTCATATTGTGCCAAAATGCTTAAAGCTATATATTTTAAAGTGAAAAAGCAATGTAAAACAATAGGTTGGGTGCCTCACTGTTATCCTAATAGTGAGATGCACAACAAAACTTTGCAGTGTAATATTAGAATTTGATGTCTGAACACTGAAACCCCAGAATGTCCTTTGCTACTGAATTATGTCTCCATTTCTCATTCCTAGAGTGTCATACTTGATACTGTCTGTTGGTTGTCTTGAATTTTATCTCTGAAGATAATTCTGTTGAGTCTATCTTGGGAACATTTGGCATCAATTTATTACCATGAAGTTGTCCTTAGTTAGAACCTGAATTCTATCTTGGGTTAAGAAAGGGTAGGACTATATAATGCCTTGATTCTCAACGTAAAAACAAAACAAAGCAAAACTAACAAAAACAAAAACAAAAAACAGCAACTAATTTTCAAAAATGTTTTATTGTGAACTATGAACAGGATCCAGAAGACTCAACAAAGTCTCTTCTTAAGTAGGAAAAATATTGGGCTTATAGAAAAGAGGTTGGACTTGGAACATGAAAGTTCAGCAGTGGTAGGTCACTTGTCTTGTATCTAGAAGGTGCAGAAAAAGGTTTAGAGACCAAGCTTCCTCCTGACCATCTGACTGGTGCAGCCTCAGTCAGATTGACTAATTGACCAATCAACTGTGAGAAAAGTGGGTAACATTAGTTTGTGCTAGCATGACCTGAGTATTAACCAAAGTAATAAGAGAGACAGTTTCTATTCTCTACAAATCCAGAGTTCAAAGACAGACAACACAGGCTGGAAGGATAAAGTAATGCACTTAGCCATGTTGCTTCAAGACATAAATTGATAGTTGCCCAGGGTTTTCCTAGGTGAAAAATTGGAAGTGGTAGAGAGGAAGAAAAGTAACATCGCTGATAGTCAAGTCATAGCACTTCTTGGTTCTTTGAATTTTTCCTCATGAATTCCATATCAAGCTTTCTGACATTTCAAAATACAGTTTTGTTTGTATTTTTCTGGGAATGCATTGCTTTATATTTTAGCTTTAAAAATAATGTGTCACTTTTGGTGCAATTTTAGTTACTGAGTTTTGTTACCTTGTACTGAGAATGACTCCTGATTGATATGCTTCTGTGGGGAAAAATGTGGCAAATACAGAATTTGTCCTACACTCAACAAAATCTTGGAAAACCTCTGTGACTAAAACCCAACCATGCATGAAAATCACGGGCAATTATCCAGTCCTCTTGTCAGAGACATTGATTGTTCATATTTATTTTAGGTTCTACTATTACTCTATAAACAGTCTTTACATGTGAGGAGATGCTAAAAGGACAAAAGGAAGATTAAAGTAGAAGTTTATCCAGAAACATTTCAGGAGCATAAAAGTTCACATTCCTTGGACAATCAGTGTTAGGACATATACTATGGGGTAAGTGGGTGATGTGAAAAGCTGTTTGACTAGTGTCCACTTTATAAAGTTCCAGGCATTGACACTGAAGTTGTGACACTGAAGTTGACACATTTTTTTTTTTTTTTTCTGATTTACCTGTTATCAAATGTCTCATTTCTGAGCCACTTCAGGATGCATTGCTTGGACTCTAATTCATCCCAATTTGGTGACTGCAGGATCTTGTGTAAAAGTCTCTCTTGAATTTGCTGTGAAACTTATGAAACACAAAGCCCAAACTGTTCTCACCCGTGGAGCCCAGCTCTGAGTCTGGCATAGGTGCCAGGAAGTGAGTGCAGCCATTGTGGATGTACTTGCCAAAAGCACCTACATTTCCTGGACTATTTCATTTGGTGTTCCAGCTATTCAAGAGGTAATTTCCAAATTCCACGACTAGTAGAACCACATGCCTGACATAACCAACCAGTAACTGAAGGCCATTACCACGAATCAAACCAACAGATGGGAAAATGTTGTAATTACGTAGGTATGACTAAATTAAGTCCATGTTAGAAAAACACCTTGCTGATTGCAGTTGCTTATTTTAGTTTAGTTGTGTTTTTAATGGCTAAGAATTCTATCACAAAAAATAAATAAGTTTTTAGAGGATGAAAGGGGAGGAATGGCTTTTGAAGGAGAACAGGGAATACATTTGATGGGGAAGTAGTTATCATTGCAATGCATAAGAATGGAAATGGTACAAGTGAAACTTGGGAAAGTTTTACTATTTTGAAAAGCAAAATAAAGTTGGGATAAAATTAAAGCCATTGATGTTGATCTGTGGAGTGGTTTCAGGTGAAGCCTTCAGAAATGGTCAGTAGAGATAGCGTCCTCTATATGTTTCTTTCAAGTGGGATCAACTTACAAGACCAAAGTATCTGAGTAGGGAAAAATAATTCTTTCCAGTTTTTTTCTCAATCCCCTAATAGTATAAACTTACATATTTTGATGATTATATTTGTTTTTTCTTCATGTGACAATGATATGAATAAGATAATTTATTCATGCATGACTACCATTTGGAACATGGTAGTCATACATGTTCCAAATGTATGGGTATGTAGAGAACACATACCCTGCACAGACTGCATGAAACATTTGATAATTTATTCTGAAACTACATATGATCCTGTAGAGCCCTGCCTGTTGTAAACCTTGCTGACCTCCAGACCCCCTGAGATAAAGGTTTCCCTTAGAATGCCTGCAAGATTACTAGACGTCAAGGCCCTAGGTATGTAGATAATCTCCTTTGAGGGAGGTGCTGGTCAGCTATTTTGTTCAAAGCAAACACAGATATTGTGTCCCTAGCTCATGATCCGTGAAAGCCCCTTTGTTTCAACGATGTCACAGAGGAAGTTTCAGGGGAGGGCATAGGAAAATCCTGTTGCATTGAAAGGTACAGGTCAGTATGGGGAGAGTGCTCAGTCTGCTGTCTCTAGTAATCTAAGGGGTTCACTGATAGGATACTCACCTGCAGCTCTAGTAAGGTAAGCACAAAAAAAAAAAAAAAAAATGCCCAGAAATGTTTCTCTGTTCCCAGAGAAAGTTACAACAGACTCATGCCCCTTTGGCACACATGCTTTAAGTTTTGTGAGTATACCTCCATCATGTATGACTTAGGGGCTTTTAACATTGTGTCTTTGAGGGTACTCCCTGGTGGCACAACAGATTAAATTGCAGCACTGTCAAGCTGCCTGCAGCCACTGCAGCACAAGTTTGATCCCTGGCAAGTAGGTGA
>NW_004567103.1:85154783-85192528 GCF_000260355.1 Condylura cristata
AAAAAAAAAAAAGATAAAATACTTTTAAAATACTCAGAGGTTGATTACATTGGCAAGCATAGATCAGCAAAGACCATCCACCCTTAAGGTTGTCTCACAGAGAGATTAAGGTTGCATTTATATGCTTTCTTTATCGCTCTTTCATTAGAAACAAATATTCTGTTCCCAATCCACACATTAGTTTCTATGGAATTTATTGCTGGAAATTTGGCAAAATAATATATGGGTAAGATGTTTTCAAGTGTTTAATTGGAAATATCTTCCCTTCTGCCTTCATTACATAGAATAGGGAGGCATTATTCAGAACCCTTTCAAGGAAAAATATTTCTAAATCAAATTACTTTTAATGCAGTGAGATTTTTTCACATGAATAAATATCTCAATTGAGATGTAGAAAACCAATTAGGCCCTATTTATCTTTGCTTTGCAACTGGTTCCTGATTTCACTTCTCAGCATGAGGCTGAGTGTGGTGGTGTGTGTGACGAGGCCTATCCCCCTCTCAGTGAGGAGGCCACAGTGTGTCTCATTGCCTATTATCAACAGAATTGCCAGTGGTCGCAGAACTCAGTGAACTGCATTATTCCTAAAAAATGACAGTGTTTCATCAGATAGTGATTTCCCAGAATGAGTTACTTTCCTTCAATTTCTTTAATTAGTTAAGTTGACTGGTCAAACAGAGCAGCAGGACATGGTGGTTAAGCCTGAACTCATATGCTTTGCTTTGATGAATCATGGGACTGTGAGCACTTTATCTGATTTCTCAGTAACATCGCCTCCTCCCTGTGAACTGCTGGCCATAATGTACCTCCCACCTAGAGTGCAATGAGGAGTGAATGATGGAAGGACAATACTGAGAACAATTGGTCTCATCAATTACCTGTGGTGGACTTCCGTCAAATTCTGTCAGCTATCTATTCAGGGCAATAGCTATAAAATGAAGATAATAATAGTACTTATATAGCAATTGAGTTAGTTAATACCTAATAAAAGCTCAGAGCATCACCTAAGCTCTTGGTAAGTAGTTTTGAAAACATATGATAGACTATCACATTTGTTATATTTCTTGAATCGGTAGTATGAGCAATACAATTTGCATTGGTTATCTTCCTTTAATTTTATCTCCATAATGACCTTGTGAAGTGTAGTATTAATTTTAAAGATGCAAAAACTGAAGATGAAGCTCAATGGAATGCTGTTATATAGTAGCACTCAATAAGTGGCTGTCACAGAATTTACTAAACATGGAATGACTACAATGATTGTATTTTTAAAATTGTTTTTGTTATAGGGCCTTCCCTCATGGTGCAATGGGTTAGGACAGGTTAGGACACAGTACTGCAAGGTAACAGCAGCCATTTCAGTGCATATTCAATCCTTAGCCTGGAGGTGACCCACACAGCACAGCATGACCTCTCCTGCCTCACCCATTACTCCTTTCACCAGTGCAATTTGTCAATCTACCTATTTATTTATTTATATAAGAACTGAGGTATAGGCCAGAGGTGTATGGGGTGAGAGTGGTGAGCAGGACAGGCAAATTGACTGAAATAGACTGCTGAGGGGGAGCAGTGGGTGGTCAGGAGAGGTCTGCCATGCCATGTGGGTCACCTCCCTGGCCAGGGATCGAACTAATGTTGCCGTGGCTGCAAATAGCTTCATAGTGCTGTGAATCAACTCCTTGCTCCACCAGGGAGGCCTCACTTTAAGAATTTCTGAAGACAGACAGCATGAATTAATGGGTGGCGGCCCATAACCAGTGGACACAGGAACTTCACTCACTCCTTAGTTTCCACAGTTGTTAGCTTGACTGTTTTCCCAGAATAATCAACTTTCTCTCTGGATCTGGGACATCTAGTACGTTTGCAAATGAACTTTACTTGTGCTGAAATTCTTATGTGTACGTGTGAGAAAATGTGTTTGGTTTTCATGTGGTGCCATTTGTAAACAGGACCTTAAGGCTAAGTTATGCCAGTTGCATTTTGTGAGAAATGAATAATAAATGGAGGAGGGAAATGCTGAAAGAGGGAAAAAAAAAATCTCTGAATTCACAAAGCCCTAATTAAATTAAATGGAGCAAGTCTATCTCGATTTAAGTAAAGTTATCATACAGAATTTAAGACTAATCAAATTAATAAAATAATAATAAAAAAGGTAAAAGCTCTCAGACGCTCATTGCCTGCTATGATTAAGGCCCTGTTTTCCTATCACACATAGCCCTTATGTGTGATAATAATGGTATGGAGAGATAATGTTTTCATTTTAAAAATGGTGTAGTAGAAAATTCGAGAGCCAAAGAAATTAAACAAGTCATATAACAAGTGATAGTAATACTCTATTTTTTAAAGTAAATGTCAGACATGCACAAGAGCTAGTATTGATACTATTTGTTTACTAAATAAATTCTTGTGATATACCTACTATAAAGAAGACTCTCTTCTGAGCACCAGAGAAATAGTAGGATGCAAATAGGAAGCTTTCATAGCACTCACATTGTACTTGGGGAAAGAGGAAATGACTATAAAGAATATAAATGCTACGGTGCATAGTATGGCAACATAAGTGGAAGGGGTATGTTAAAAATAAAATGTAGACCTCTCTGGATAGTAAGATAAATGAAGTTTAACATCCTAGTTGAGCCACTGTCAGGCACGCTTATATAAATGTAGTTACAACCATGATTGTAGCAGGGGCTGAAATGAGAACTGAGGTCACTTGCATGAAAGGTGGTCCCCAGGAGTGTCACACCATGAATTTACCTGGAGGGAGTTGCTGAGCTACTAGGTGCTCTCACTACTAAAGCATAGTTGTTGAGAACATGTGCTTTAAAAATAGCCTTGCTTGTATTGAATAACTTTAGAGAGTCCCTTAAGACTAACTTATAAACTAACCTCACCTTGAGTTTCTATAAGAAATGGAAAAAAGTGACAACTGTAGTCAAATAAGGCAAGTACTGATGATTAGTAAGTTCCCTGATCTCACTCCCTACCACTCTCTCAGACTTCTCCATCCACACTACTCAGTCTCCACACTCTGAAGGATCTTTATTCTTTTAAATATCTTAATTATTTATTTTTTGCACAGAATTACTGGGGTATATAGGGCCGTCCCTGGTAGAGCAGTGCATTGGAGCGCTGCACTGCGAAGCTAAGCCAAGCTGTGGCCACTTCAGTGCTAGCTCAATCCCTGCCCAAGAGGTGACCTGCATGGCACAGAAGAACTCTCCTGTCTCACCTGCTGCTCCCTTCCACATTGTACTTTATGGATATGCCTGTTCTGCTCCCCACTCTGTCTCTGGTGAATACTCTTGTTGTCACTACACCTCTGGACTACACCCCATTTCTGTATGCATAATTACATAAATAAAATCTAAAAAAAAAAAAAAAGAATTACTGGGGTGTAGACCAGAGGTAGGGGGTTGCGAGGATTCACCATAGACAAACTGGGAAGCAGAACATTAGATATACTGAAATGCACTGCTGAGGGTAGCAGCGGGCCGGTCAGGGTAGGTCAGCTGTGCCATGTGGGTCACCTCCCTGGCAAGGGATCAAACTCATGCTGCAGTGGCTGTGGATAACTTTATAGTTTTATCCCCTTGAGCCACCAGGGAGGACCCCATGTTCCTGTCTTTTAAAGGGATTCCTTCAATATCCTTTATCATCCCCAGGCTGGACAACAAGATCATGGCTCAGTACAAATCAGTTCATGGGTGCAATATCCAGAAGAAACTAACTACAACAACAACAACAACAACAACAAAAATCATCTGTATAATAAGACATTGGCATTTATCAGATGAAGATGAGGGGGGATGAATCAAAAAAGGTTGGAAGAGTAGGTAGGTGTGTACAACTAGACTGTGTATTTGAATAGACAAACATCCTGATAGTCAGGTTCAAGAAGCCTCACTGTGCTATGGGATGACAACAGTGACTCTCTGACTTGATGGTTAATGGTGAATGCCAGAAAGATAACAGCATTTCAGTGCCTGCTTATTAAGGTAGAAACCAGAAAGTTTGGGGAAGTGGGGAAAGATATGTTTCTTATGTATATCCAGAAAATCCACCATTTGGTTATGTTTTCTAGGGAGGGAAATAGATACTCTTTTAACCAAGATAAGGAGGTGTGTTCTGGAGAGTTCTCACTACCTAAATTACATGATGCTGTCATTCTGCTGCAGGCTGAAGTTGATGGTAGAGATGCTACCTAGAGACCCAGACTCCCTGGGAATAGTGCTGCGTCGAGTATCATGAGGCTCTGGAGAGGTGGAGGTAAAGCATTGACACTTAACTTTCAGAGACAAGTGGAATTATCAAAATACACAGGGTGGGTAGAAGACAAGGAGATTTTCTTGTCCCCTGGGATTTGTGGGGATGGCTGGTAGATCATGGCATTCAATGAAGGAAGGTAATACCTCACTGAGAAAGAAAACTACTGCCTGGAAGATAGATGGCTCAGTTCCAAGAGAAACGTTGTGTCCAATGTAAAACAGCCCATGAACCTGTAATTCATCCAAGGAAAGAAGCCAGAAAGAAGGAGTTTGTAATGCTGCCACAAAAGTATTTATGCTAAATACCATCTAGACTCTTAGAAAGAAATCTGTGGTCATATATAAAACCAGAGGAAAAGAATACTCAGATTTTCTAATAATTGATGATTTTGATTTCTGACCTATCATTGATATCAGAGAAATCAAAATGCCATCTCAATCTTCCAGCTATTAAGGCCATTATAAATAGAATTTTAGCCCAAGTCATTCCCAAAGGACTCGCTCTTTCCACGACACTCTCTGTTATAATTTCGCTAGTTTCTGAGTACACAGTTGGAATAAATTTAACTAGTAGTTGAACCTCATTTTGGCTCCATGATCTATGGCCCTAGAGCTGCAATGATCATAAGAATCAAATGAGTTCTCGAAGTGACAGTAGTCAATCAGAAGTACAAAATGAATTTTACTGGCATTTAGTAAGTGTCTACTAATCTTGTGAACAGACTTACCGCAAAACACATTAGTATGTGAGAACAAAAGAAGCAACTCTCACCCCTTTTTATTTGATATATAATTTGAGCTATAACTGACATGCAACTTTGTGTATATCAAATGTGTATGATGTGATGATTATATATAAATATGTATATGTATAGATAATATATATAATAAAATTAATCTTACATTGATTATGTAATAAAATATTGAAACCATGTACTATTGTAAATGTCCTAAATGCATTAATCTTATAACTAAAAGTTTGTACTCCTTGACCAAGGTTTTCCAATTTCCATAGTAGCCACCATTCTACTCTCTGATAGCTTTAAAATTCCACATGCATGTGAACTATTATAATATTTGTCTTTCTGCTGACTTATTTCAAATAGAACTAAGTCTAAAAAGTCCATCTTGTCACATGTGACAGGATTTCCTTTATTTGTTGCTGCATAATATCCCATTGTGTATGTATGTGTTCCATATTTCCTTATCCAACCATTCATCTATGAACACTTAGGTTGTTTCCATGTCATGGTTATGACTAATACTGCAATGAATATAAAAATGTAGCTATCTCTTTGAGATAGTTGTTTATTTTCTTTGAGTTATATACCAAGGAGTGGGTATGTATGATGATATAATATTCTATTTTTAATTGTTTGGTGAACTTCTTTGATATCAGCTATAATAGTTTACATTCTTATATACAGTGAACAGGACTGGCTTTCTTCACATTTTCACTAACACTTGCTATCTTTCACATTTTTGGTCATGCGAACAGTGTTAGGTGATATATGATTATGGTTTTCACTTGCATTTCATGATGGTTAGTGATGCTGAACTTTTTTTTTTTTTTTTAAAGATTGATTTATTTATTCGACAGAACTGGGGTATAGGCCAGAGATGCAGAGGGTGAGAGGCTTCACCAGAGACAGAGTGGGGAGCAGAACAGGCAGATCAATGAAGTACACTGCTGAGGGGAGCAGCGGGCGGGTCAGGAGAGGTCTGCCGCGCCATGTGGATCTCCTCCGGGGCAGGCGGGAATCGAACTCATGGGGAAGTGGCTTAAGCTTCTTAGTGCTGCGCTTTAACCCGCTGCGCCACCAGGGAGGGCCGATGCTGAACTTTTTGTCAAACTTTTTGTCCATTTGTATTTATTCCTTAGAAAATGTCTATTCAAAGCTATTTTTTTTAAGATTTTTTTATTTGTGCATACAGAACTGGAGTGCAGGCCAGAGGCTCAAGGGCGGTGAGAGGCTTCACCAGACACAGAGTGGGGAACAGAACAGGTAGATCCACGAAGTACACTGCTGAGGGGAGCAGCGGGCGGGGTCAGGAGAGGTCTGTCATACCATGTGGTCACCTCCAGGGCAGGCAGGAATCGAACTCATGCGGAAACGGTTTTAGATTCTCAGTGCTGTGCTTTAACCCACTGTGCCACCAGGGATGACCTCGAAGCTATTTTTTTTTTTAAGATTTATTTATTTATGTATACAGAACTGGGGTACAGGCCAGAGGCGCAGGGGCAGCGAGAGTTTTCACCAGAGACAGAGTGGGGAGCAGAACAGGCAGATGGACGAAGTACACTGCTGAGGAGAGCAGTGGGCGGGGCAGGAGAGGTCTGCCACACCATGCGGTCACCTCCGGGGCAGACGGGGATCGAACTCATAGGGAAGTGGCTTAAGCTTCTTAGTGCTGTGCTTTAACCTGCTGCGCCACCATGGAGGGCCTCAAAGCTATTTTTAATGAGATATGTCTACTTAAGTTCTCTGACCATTTAAAATGACTTTTTTTTCTTAGTCCTACATACTGATTTTTATTTTATTACTTGTACTTTTGCTGTTACATTAAAAAAAATATATTGCCAAGATTATGTCAACAATCACCTTTCCAACGATTTATTCTAAAAGTTGTAATTTTGAATTTTCTGTTTTAATTCATGACAAGTAAATTTTGTAAGTGGTGTAAAATAGGAGTTATTCTGGGTCTTTGGTGGATCCCTATGAACTTTCATATTGCTTTTTCTTTTTAAAATTTCCTGTGAAGTGGACAGTAAAATTTTCATTGGAATTTTGGTAAGTATTGCACTAAATTCATAGATGAACATAGGTGTTATTAACACTTTGATATTATTTACTCTTTAATAATATTGGTAGTATTTACTCTTACAATTTATGACAAGTATACACACACACATACAGACATATATATATATATATTTCATTTTTGTCTCATTTAGTTTCCTTCATCATTTAGCTTATAGTTTTCATTATATATCTTTTTCATTTCCTGAGTTAAATTTATTCTTAAGTTGTTGATACTATTATAAATGTATTTGATTCTTCATTTTTCAAATAATTCATGGTTATTGTATAGATATGTAACTGAACTTTGTTTATTGATTTTAGAGAATCAATAAATCAATTTACAGAATCTGTGTCTTCTAAGAGTTGCTTTTGTTGGATCTTTTTTTTTTTTTTACATAATATTTGTTATCAATGGAGACAATTTTACTTTTCTTGAAATTTTTATGCCTTTTATTCCCTTTATCCTGTATGATTGATCTAGTTTGGATTTCTACCTTTATCTCAAGCTCTGCTTTTAAGGAAATGAAAACTAAGACATTTTAGAATCCATGTATCCATTATTTTTAAACACTGTAACTGTTAAGGCTCAAATATAAAGGAATTTCACAATTCAAGAGGATTATTATATCCTTAGGGGATATAATAATCATATGTATTTTTAATAATAATCATATGTATTTTTAAAAATATTGTTGAACATGTATCTGAAACTTGATATGCAGAAACACTTGCAAATAGCAAATATTTTTTGGAGTTCTGACTGCTCATGTTAAGAAATAAACTGAATAACTGAATATCATCCTTGTGAACTGCTGTAATAGGCCAATCAGAATTGATTCAGAACCAAAAAAAAAAAAAAAACAGTTGAAATAATTTAGGCCATGTATTAAATAACATTTTTTACAGGTGCCAATAAAGCAGATAACAGGAAGTAAGAACAGGTAACATGGGTTACTGATGCCTTCTGGTTAAGCCAGCTTGTGTACCTGCTGAACACTGCGCAGTGACAGTACCTGCAGTGGGAACAGAACAGAGATCCATGGGAGACAAAAGGCAGACTGGAAGCATCAAATATCAACCTCAGCAACCAGATCCTTGCCTCCTCTTAGGGCTTTCTGATGAATGACTGTGTACAGAGAGGAATAGTTCCTGGCAAATATGCTATCATTCCCTTTGTCTTTTGCCAGAGCTGTCCTCAGTAGTCAGTCAAGATGTCCTTCTCAAAATTGAGATGTGGCTTAAGAATCATTCTTCACACCATTCTCTAGGCATCTACCAAAAATGTAGGAAGATCAAATCATGCATCACTTTGGATAGTCATCATAATGCTGCAGTGTAATGGTAAGAATGTGACAGGCTCTGAATTACACTGAAACATCTACAGGAAAATATAATATGTAGTCTAGTTCTGTTTTCCTTTATTTATAGGTGCTATAAAATCAGATGAAAAGAGATTTGAGAAAATAAATGTTTTAAAGGTTATTGATCACAAGCTCTGGTTTAGTAAGTAGATGTTATTGGAATTTTAGGAAAAAAGATGAGGAGAATGTTAATAGACTCTCTGTCAGATATTGTGCTAAATGCTGGGTACAGTCTATCTTCAAACAAACCTGTGAGCTTGAAATCACTATCTATAATCAAGAAATAAGAAAGTGAAACAAAGAAAGGGTAAATAACTTGTTAAGGTACATGTTCAGATAAGGGAAGACTGTGGCATCAACTACAATACAAGGCTTTGTCTATAGGAAAGAACAGGGAAATGGAGAAATTTATAACGGAGGAACTTATTATTATTATTTTTTTTTCTTCAACAATATTTCCAAACTTTTTTTTTTTTCAATGAGAGTGCAGTTCATTTTATAAACCATGACTTACAATTCTAGATAGCAATGACAGTAAGGACAAGAATATCTCTTGACTTCTCTCTCTAAGAAATAAGTCCAGTGGATTTGAAACAGGATAAATTACTACAGGTGCTATAATTACACTACAATCAGTATAGTTTCAACACTTATCATATCAGATAACTTAGAAAGCAAGAGATGTCAAGGGACCATGGAGTGATGTCCATGGTTTAATAGTAATAAAATAGTAATAGTAGTAAAAAAGCTGCCTTAATAGTATGACAGAGGAAACAAACTGGAAAGAATATTTAGAGACTAGCTGTTAAAAAAAATACAGCTTCCTAGAAAAAGCAGGGCTTTGGAACTGGGAAAAATGTGAGTCATAATTCACACCTCCATTGTACTGTCTATGCGACTCTTGATAAATTGTGGACTATCTCTGAGCTTCATTTTTCTAACTAAAAGTGGGACTTAATAATAAAAAGGAATAAACAATATTTTTGAAAATATTCTTGAAATGTTAAAATCATTATACCTGTTACATCCTGCTTAAACTTTCAGAGTATAGCAACAGACTCACAGTTTTAGGAGGCTTTCCTTGATCACAGAAATATTAAGTAGTAGAATTCAGGATTTGAACCTATTGCTATCTGACCTAAAAGTTCACATTTTCCCATCTATACTTCTCTCTGCTTCTAATTATGCAGACTTCTTTGGGGATTCTAAACTATATCACTAAAAAAAAAAAATTAAAAACAAATAACAAACACGCCAACTTTCAACTAAGTGTCTAAATATAACAGGTTATATTTAACCAAAGTCGTTTCCATTTAGTGGTGAGAATTAATGACTGCTTAGCACAGTGATATACAAAAATAAACCCATATGCTCTTTATGGGCAGCAAATGTGCACATGTGTGTGTAAGTGTATATTTGTTACCACTCTTAGCAGAGCACTTTGTCAAATTTAAAAGTATATAATGGAGAAAAAAGGAATACCAACATTCCTTTTACTATTATTCACATACACCATTATTCCAGGTTAATATGCATCATGCCATATAAAGAAATAATCAGGAGGACAAAGATGAAAGATTATAGTTGTCACCTACATTCTGGATAGTCGTCGTTGGGAAGGAGGACAGCCATCTCACAGTGATTTTCTAGGAAAACTAAGGACCTGAGGCTTATATTTGTTGTTTTACTTTCTAGAAAGAAACCAAGTTGACAGAAATGATCCTGTTTGGGCCTCCATGTTGGCACAAAGAGTTAAGGTTCAGCACCATCAAACTATTAACATCAAGCTATTACCAACCACTGTAGCATGAGTTCAACTCCAGGCCAGGGAACCAACCCCATACAGCACAGCAGATCTCTACTTCTTGCCTATTGCTCCCCTCAGCAGTGTATCTCAGTAGATCTGCCTGTTCTTTCCACTCTGTCTTTGAAGAATCCTCTCACTTTCCACTCACTACCCTACACCTCTGGCCTACATTCCAGTTCTTGTATGCATAAACACATCTTAAAAAAAAAAAAAAATCTTGACCCTTCTTGGTGGCATAGCGGGTTAAAGCACAGCATTGAAAAGCTAAAACCACTTCTGCATGAGTTTGATTCCCGCCTGCCCCGGAGGAGACCACATGGCGTGGCAGACCTCTCCTGACCCGCCCGCTGCTCCCCTCAGCAGTGTACTTCATCAGTCTGCCTGTTCTGCTCCCCACTCTGTCCCTGGTGAAACCTCTCGCCACCCCTGAGCCTGTGGCCTGTACGCCAGTTCTGTATGAACGAATAAATAATTCTTTAAAAAAAAAAATCTTGTATGCCATGATGTGATTGCCTGAAAGACTTAGTAACATGTGTTGGTGGTTAGGTAAGTAAGCTTTATTAACAAGCATACGTGACACCTTCTTTATAATATTAACTCTCTAAATATTTGCATTTTAAAATACACCTTCAATTTCAGAGTTGAAAGCAGATGAAAGTCATTGAAAATGATATTCTATCATATCATAATTAACCAACATGATTCAAATGCCAAGCTCATCACTTCTTTTTCAAAGAAACAATGCACTCTTATGTTCATTGCAGCACTATTTACAATGACCAATGTATTGAAACAAACAAAATGCCTAACAACAGATGAGTGGATAAGGAAAATGTAGTATGTATATAGTATTTATATATGCACACATATAATGGAATACTATAAAGCTCTGAAAAGAGGTGGAAGTTTGCAATTTGCAACAACACAGATGAAATTGGAGATTGTACTTAGTTAAATAAGAGAGAGACAGATATCTGATTTATTTATATATAACAAAGTTAAGTATGACAAAAACAAAACTAAACAAACTGCAGAAAATTGACTGCAGAATTAAGCTTACCAGAGGGGCAAGGTAGGAGATAGGGGACAAAGTGGTAGTGTTTTGGTGATGGCTGTTGTATGGTAGCATATACATGAAGAATATGAAACTATTCCTCTAAATTATATACAATTTAGAAATGTTATTTCAGGCTCTCTGTGGTGACTGAATGTTTTAAAGCACAGAACTGCAAGGTTATTGGCAGCAGTCTTAGCCTAAGTTCTATCCCAGTTCAGGGAAGTGACCCACATGGTGCAGCAGACCTCTTCTGACCTGCCCGCTGCTCCCCTCACTTCATCAGTCTGTCTGTTCTGCTCCCTATATTGTCTCTTGTGAATCCTCTCATTGCCCTTGCACCTCTGGACTGTACCCCATTTCTGTATACATAAATAAATAAATCCAAAAAATAAATTA
Organism: Condylura cristata; assembly: GCF_000260355.1. NCBI lineage: Eukaryota > Metazoa > Chordata > Mammalia > Eulipotyphla > Talpidae > Condylura > Condylura cristata. Next base: position 85,166,477 of record NW_004567103.1, read on the forward strand.
ATTTAATTTCAATAAAAAATGATTAAAAAATAGAAAGAAAATAATGTCTGTTCCAGATTATCTGGGATTTGTATCAGAGCCTTTTCACCCGGGGTGGGGGGGGATGTTTACCTCTGATAGCCTGAAAAAATAGAAAATTTCTTTAAAGTGCAAGACTTCAAGGGTGCTGGCCCTGGGAATTTGTAAACCTGGGTTCCAGTTGTGGCTTTATGGATATTTAAATAAGGTCGTTAGATCAATCACTTAACTTTCAGAATCTCTTCCACCTCATAAAAAATAGATAATATATGAATATCAAATTATACACACACATACACACACATATATACATATATATACATATGTGTATATGTGTGTATGTATATATATATATATATATATATATATATATATATATTACAAATAAAATCTAGAATAGAGGAGTAGCTTAGTCAGTTCAGGTTTCTATATAACAAAATACCAAATTGGATGGCTTAAAGAGCAGCGATTTATTTCTCACAGTCATGGAGGTTGGGAATTAAGTGTAAGATCAAGTAGGCAATACATTTGTTTCCTGGTAATGTCCCTCTTCCTGACTTTCAAATGGTCATTTTTTTTTTTGAGATGTATTTATTTGTATATACAGAACTGGGGTACAACCACAGGTGCTGGCGATGAGAGGGTTAACCAGAGATGGATTGGGGAGCAGAACAGGCGGATCAATGAAGTACACTGCTGAGGGGAGCAGTGGGTGGGTCAAAGGAGGTATGACAAGCCATGTGGATCACCTCCCTAGCCAGGGATCAAATCATGTTGCAGTGGCTGTGATAGCTTCACAGTGCTCCGCTTTAACCTTCACCACCATGGAGGATCCTCAAATAGACATCATTTAGTTATGGAGATGTAAGGGGAGAGAGAAGAGTTTGAGATCTGTGACTTTTCTCATAAGCACATTCTTATTGGGACTCATGATGAGGATTCCACTTTCATAACCTATTTACTTCCCAAAAGCCCCACCTACAAATATCACTGCTTTAGAAGAAGAAATTCACATATAAGCTTTGTGCAAAATTAATATTCTGTAGATAATTGGATCTCTTCCATATAGGCAATATGTCAACAATGGCAAATCAAGTTATTCAGAAATCTGGCAATTAATCAAAGGTTTGCAATAATCTGAAGGTTTGTTTCAGAGAAAAAATGCTAGATCTTAGCAAGAATAGTATGTTTTATGCCTCCTTACTTGTCCCTGTAATATCTTCTTCACCACAGTTCTATAGCAATATTGAACACGTATGGCCTTGCAGTCCCTAGAAGAGGAAGGCCAGTTTTGAAGACTGGGATTATTTCTGTTCTTTTCATTTATGAAGCACTTTAAATGTGCATGTATGGTGTAGAATGGAGAGGAAACTATATTGTCTAAATGCTGCAATTACAGATGTAACAATAGTAAGAAGTAGACTGATCTGGGGACTAACTCTGTAAAATAGCCTGCCTACTAAGTAGTCTCTCTGGATAAAGAGCTTCAAAACTCAGCAGATAATTCAGAGGTGGCTATGTGTACATTTGGGGATGGAGTTTGATCAGAGGTGGCTATGTGTACATTTGGGGATGGAGTTTGAAAGGGTTTCTCAGCAGTGAAAATCCTAGGTAGTTTGGGCATGGTGGGTGTGTAGCTATATAGCCGAAGGCATGAAGAAGGGACTGGGGAGGTGGTGTTTGGGACTAATAAGTAGCCAAATTGGGTTCATGATCCCCTGATGGATTTTTCTTTTTCAATTTTATACTTTTTAGGTTTCTCCACATTTTGCTGCTAAAAGCTGATTGCATTAACTGTAGCACAGTTATCACCTCTTCAGGTACTTTAGAGCAATTTCTCAGTCAATATGGGCATTTGCCACACTTCTAGAGATGTAAGGTTAATTACTATTCTATTTATTCCCTTTACAATGTTATGAATGAAGACTTTTCTTAACACGAGTCTACTCATAGCAGAATCTACCACCTGCTAAAAATAAACTTCTGTTCCTTTGATGACTGTGACTGACACAGAACTTAATTTAGTCTTTCCTCAGAATGTCTGACACATACAATGCAGACTTGGCTCTGGTGGCCACTTTGCCATTGTCCATCCTAGCTCATTGGATCACTTTCTGCCACACAGACCCGATCCCTATGACCCTGAATTTAACCAGCCTTTATGTGTCACCCTCTATCACAACATATTTTTCTGCACCTGTACTTTGGAGAACCTTGAAGTCATGCTTTAACCAGTCCCGCTCTTCGGTACATGCAGTTGAGTTCAAATATATTTGCCCAGTGCTGTTCTCATCCTACAACCCCATACGTGTTTGTGAAGAGATCGTTCTCCACTTAAAGCCATGAAGAGCCTATTGAAATCATTACATTTATTTAAATTGTGTTTGCTATTTTGGTGTACTCAAGTTTAAAAGTTCCATCACAAATGGCAGACTTTTGTCTCCTAATGCTTCTCTTATTCTGATGTGCATGCAAAGTATACAAAGTAAGGACATTTCTTCTTTAATTTATGCTAGTTTTACTCTGTGCTTTGTTGTAAGTGTATGCATTATTACAAATCTATTTTCTGATGGATGTTTTTTAATTATGAGATTTTTTTTATTATAATGCTTTAAACAAAGTCTTTTAAATGTTATTTAAAATATTTAATTATTTTTGTTTATTCATTTTTAAAATGCTAGCATGTTAGATACTAGTATAGGCACTTTCCTCTTCCTTTTGTCTCTGTTTATAGGTTACCTGTTTTCCAACCTTTTCTTCTCAATGTACAAATCTCTGAATCTAGAGTGTATTCTCTATAGACAACATAAACCTAATTCATCCTTCTTTACCCATTCTTACCATCTGTGTTTTGATTAGATTGTCTAATCCATTCACACCTAGTATTGTAGTTGATGTAATTGAACTTATCTATTCCATTCAAACTTTTTTTTTTTGTACAAGTCTCCTAACTTTTATGGTTCTTTCTGTCTTTATCACTTGCTTTTTTTTTATGTTAAGTGAACATTTTCTATATCAATGTTTTAATTTTACTAATTAATTTTTGACAATGTTTTGGAGATATTTTAAAGTTATTGCTGGAAGTTTTACCACATACATCTTAATTTATCAGAATCAACTTCAAATGTATAATGACTTATTCCATTAACATCAACAAGGCACTCCTTTGTATAGTTCCTTTCCCTCTATTCAGTGGTAATATTTCTATATATCTTAAATCCATTAATGCTATGAAACCCAAAATATTTTTTTATAATTATTACCTTTTCTTATTACATAGCACACTACTGTATTTTTTTTTTTCACCCAGCTTCTTTGTGCTAATTTACATCTTCCAAGCAAATCAAGAAGACAAATCTGGAGCTGAGGGGTAGGAGGCAATTGGAATTTCTCTTTGTGGCAATCCTTTTCTAGGAACTGAGGCTAGGGGAGGGGAGGAAGGTTTTCACTTCTTGATATGTAACCACCAACTCACAAATTGGAGGAAGGTCCAGCAGGACTCAGTATTCTCAGCATAGTATTCCCAAAGGAGAGCTTCTTCTCCATCTGGACAGAAAACTGCACTTACCTGGGACTTGGCCTCAGCCAGAGAGTCACAGAAGGATAGGAAGGATAAGAAACCGAGGTCCCTGTTAAATAATGTCCACGCTCTCCTCTCCTGAGTGAAGCAGGATTAATCTGTTCTTGACTGCAGCGATATGGGGAGGCATATCTGTCTACTGAGCTAAGAGTGAGAAGCATGGGCAGTCTTGGTTCAAATACCATAGACACTTTTTTTTAAAAAACAAATTTTCATAACTTTGCTTGAAAAGATATTTCTTCATTTGATGTATCCCTCCGCCATTTCTAATGGTTTAAAGGATTTTGTTTGTTCCTTTCTTTTTTAAAACAATTTCCACTAGTTTCACCGTAACACAAGACCCAATACTTCCTATTGCTTCCCTTCCTGAAGCGATCTGATGAATTTTCAACATCTTCCATCTTGAGGTAAGACCTGCTTCCCATCTCTTCTCATGAAGACAGGAACATGCATGCTCGCTCTCACAAACACACATACTCACACATGTGCAAGCTTCTTAGAAAGCAGAAACTCAATCTAGTGATTGTCAGTGCACACAGCTACTTCAAACATCCTCACTTTAGCTTAAATAGACCATGTATGATGTTCATTTATTTGTCTTATTTACTTCATTCTCTAATTATTTTAGTTCCAAGGGTGTCTCCTTGCAAGTGGGGAGGAGAAAGAGAAATTAGGCAAAGTCTGCTGACATTCTGTGGAATTCATTTAGTCTTGTCTGGTTCTTAGGTGTGTTCATGGAAAAACCAATTTCTGTGAAGCTACACTGGCCACTCTTTACCCCTCCTACATCCCCATCACACATGATAATGTCAGGATTGTTTGACATTGTCCATCAGTTAACTGCGATTACTGCTCATAGGCTCAGAGAACTCGATCCTTTTCCTCATCATTTTCTGGGTCGTAAGAGACAGGGAGCTAATGCTTTGGTTCTTCATGTCCCCAGGTTTCAATTCTTTTGCCTCAAATCCACAATGGAAGGAGGACTCCTCAGACCGACAAATCTCAGGACAATGGCCCAGAGCAAGGGAACAAGTGATTAGGGCTTTTAGATCTCCAGACTCAAGTTTTATCAACGTCCTTTCTCCAGGTGACTCCTGGAAGAGAAGAGACAGGTGCAAGGCCTGTTCTGACACCCTACCAGCTGCTGCACTTCCCCTTTTCCTTAACTCCCCGTTCAATACCTGGCCTATCAGTTTTATATATATTTTCATGGAGTGAGCGTTACATTTAAAGGCATATCATTTTCAAAATATTTCAAATGTCAGACTTTTTTTTTTTTAAGATTTATTCATTTATGCTTACACAACTGGGGTGCAGGCCAGTGGTGTGGTGGGTAAGAAGATTCACCAGAAACAGAGTGGAGAGCAGAACAGCAAATCCACTGAAATACACTGCTGAAGGGAGCAGCAGGCAGGTCAGGGGAGGTCTGCTGCACCATGTGGGTCAGCTCCCTGGCCCGGGATTGAAGTCATGCTGCAGTGGCTTGGGAGAGCTTTATAACCCATTGTTCCACCAGAGAGAGACCCTCAAGTGTCACACTTTTAAGTTCACTCTGTGCTTTTTAAATGTAAAAGCCAATATTTGAGGTCTCTGCTCTCTGATTCCTTGGAGATCATACTTCTTAGACCTGACAGTGTGGTCTGGGTGTGGAAAAAGTCCAGTAGCAGTACAGGTCAGGAGAGAGGAAGGCAAATGGTTAAACCTTAAAAAAAAAAAAAAAATCATCTTAACCATATGTGCATAATCTTATTTGCTCTTCCTGGATTGTTTCCCTTGTTTTATTGACAAACTCGTAATCCTCCAATAAGATCTAAAACACTGTGAAATTTTATTGCCTAACTGAGAAGATTAGATCACCTCCATCATGCCCCATCTTTATTACATCCATTGTTATATTTATTTTTTATAACAATATTATTATTGTAGTTTTGATGTGTCTGCTTTCCATTTTAGGCTATCAGCTCTAGGAGTGCTAGTTTTAAAGTTCTACTACTGTGTTATATATGTTTTATTAGTGAATCAATGAATGGAGACATAAAGGAAAGAATGCAATGCTGATAAACTTAGGTTTGGATCTCAGCCACAGTTTGTATCAATCTACTTCCATAGTGGAAAGACATCCCATAGCCTCTAAGTTCTGGGAAAGAAAAATAGAAACAGCTATTTCTGGAAGCATGCATCTATATAGTCAGGGACGTAGTTCTGAGAATGGACGAAAGGTGGAAAATAGGAATCTTGCCTATTTTGCCAATGCTGTTTGTACACAAACTTCTGGTTCTCATTTTCTAAGGGGACAGGTGGGGAGATATTTTTTATGTGATAAAAACTGTTGTTAGCTTAAGATTTTATTTTATTTTTTAAAGATTTATTTATGCATACAGAAGTGGGGTACAAGCCAGATGTGCAGAGGCAGTGAGTGGATTCACCAGAGAGAGTGGGAAGCAGAACAGTTAGATCTACAACGTACACTGCTGAGGAGAGCAGTGGACAAGTCAGGAGAGGTCTGCTGCACCATGTGGGTCACTGCTGGGGCTGGGGATCAAACTCGCATTGAAGTGGCTATAGCTAGCTTGTAGAGATGCATCCTAACCCATTGCACCACTAGTGAGAGATAGCTTAAGATTTTAAATAGTACAATATTCAAAGATCCAATACACTAAAGTGTACATTAAAGTATAATTTCAGGCATATTAACATGCATGAAGGGTTCCCAAAATTTAGAGCTTTTTTATCTTTCCCACATTCTAACAAGTACTTCAAAGCAAGTGATGCATATGAAAGAGCCCATTCTACAGATACTTCACAGAGGCTGACCTTTGCATCTTCTCTGACTTTACTTGAAGGCTACCAGGAATGATTTCTATGAACACACAAGAAATCTGAGAATACAAAAGGGACATAGATGTGAACACATGTATTAATACCTACTTTAAAGAGATCAGACTACACATCTCTTGTTACTTCCATCACGTCTGACACTACCCAGTTTATTATTCCTTTATTTGAGACAGAGAATTATGTTTAATATATGATTAAAAATAAATAAATAAATTGAAGCAGGTATTCTCTGGTGGTACAGGGGTTAAAATCTCAGCACTATGAAGCTATCACCAGCCGCAAAGTCCTGGTTCAATCCCTAGCCAGGGAGCTAATCCATGTGGTACAGCAGACCTCTCCTGTGTCTCCCACCGCTCCCCTCAGCAGTGTATATCAGTCAGTCCACCTGTTCTGCTCCCCACTCTCTCTCTGGTGAGTCATCTCACCCTCCATATCTGTGACCTACACCCCAGTCCTTATATGCGTAAATGTATTAAAAATAAATCTTTAAAAAACCCCGAAGTTCTCAATTGTAATAAAATGATACTTTTCATCTTGTAATTATAACGTGCAGGTCTGAATTCAGAGCTTGAGTTCTTATCTAGTTCTGTTTTCTCTGTCACTTGAGACTGTATTATCTTTTCTCTTTAGGCTCTGTGTTATCAGTTCTAAAGTAAAAGGTTTGGACTAAGTGGTGTCCTAGAAGCTTCTAATTCTACTGATTATGAGTTTATAGCTAGAAGAAATATATTCTGGATACTACTTGCCTGATAATATACACATACATTAATTAATAAAAACAATTCTGGTTAATATCTCTTAAGAGAACAATTAGTGACCTACATTAAAATACATTTTTTAAGCAGACCTAGTTATCTGAAGAGAAAAGGATTTTTTTTCTCATGACTTTTTAATCCTTTGAATATTTATTTTGAATTCAGTACTTCACCAGCCTTTTATCTAAGTTTATTTTGATGCCTTTGAAATCATTTTGATATCCACACCCCTTTTCTCCTTTTCTTCACTGCCTTCTCTGCAGATGGCCTGAATCAATTCTGATCTGCAATTAAATGAATGAATCATCACTTATTCTCAAATGCTCATTATCTCCATTTTATTATCACTCCTAATTTCTTTTTCTTATTTCCTCATTTTTGCATTTGTGTAAAGACTTTGCAGAAAATTACAGGCAATTTATTCATTTATTTTTGTTTAACTAGTGATGCTAAGCAATTTCTTCTTTGGCTAAAATGGGCAACAAGACTCGCCCTGGGCAAAGTTGCAGAGTAGGTGAAGCTTATCTTCATCACTCTCTTACTTTCCTCTATTTTTGATAATGATTTTAGTCATTTTATAGAAAATAATAAATAGTCACAGCTTTTTGAGTCCTTACTACTTGCCAGGCTTCATCTCCTAGTATTAAGATGGCCGAACCTTTCTCACTACAGCAAGCAGCACACTCAATTCTTACCCTCAGCTTCCCCTTTCTGAGCCTGCTCTCAGCAACCCAGCAAATAGCCATATTCTTGATACAATTTCTCCTTTAAGCTGTGAAGCTTCCTAACCTCGGCACTATTTCTTCTTCCTGCCCCAGTTCTTCAATGCTCTAATGTCACCTGATTCACATATAGACTATCACCTGACATAAATGGGAACATATTGCCAACAACAGTTTAAACCATTATAAAATGAACTTTTGTTCACTAAAGAAGACTGAAGAAAAGAGAAAATTATAGACACTTTCCTACCACCCATCTCAGGAGTAAGAAAACCATCTGTGCTCCTTCTCAAACGTTGGGCTTTCCAGAAGCTTGACTGGGTTTGAAGTGCCAGGTGTAAAGAGGAATCAATGCCTGTCAAAGGAAAAGGTAAAGCAGACATGGATTGACCATGGGGACTGTGAGCTAGGAAGCTGGCAGGACTTCGAGCCCATAGCAGATCTTTAATCTTGCTGACTTATGTCATGGTCTCTCCACCACACACTGCCTCATTCTGGCCCACACCATCTCCTCTGTGATGCTGCCCTTATATGCTCAACCTCATGGCTCAGCTGTGCCTACTGATGCATGCCCGCATCATACCCAGGTGTCTGCCATCAGGTATGCATATCCTGAGCCCAAGCTCACAAGAGCATCTTGCACTCAAGGTCTAGGTGATAGCCACATAGGGCAATAGAGCAATCTTCATTTACCATACAAAGTTCGTTGAGTCTTAGCCAAATGGTCGGGGTGCTCTGAATAGCATTGCTGATGGAGTTGTCTCACTTTGAGTGAATGTGCTTGGCTTTTAGAGCCCCCCACATCACTCAGTTACCACAGGTGAATTACACCAAGAAGAACATGCATACAGGTGAGGGTACTCTCCGAAGCTGAAGTGATTTCCGGAACATAACAGACAAAGGTTGGTGTGGTGGTTTCTGTTGAAAGGAAACTATAACTTGGAAGAAACACTTCCTTGAATTAGGATGGGGCAATATAAGGCCACACTGACCACAGCTCCTACACAACTTTTAGGAAATTTCCTTAGCTAGATGACAAGAATAAATGAAAACAGTATTTTGGGAACCAGTCTTTTTTTTAGAAGTGTAGCAATTTTAAAAGTTTATGATTCTTCAAAATGTCACTTTATATCCCTTGCATTTTAAAATGCCTTTCCTTTCCTGGAATCTCTGAAATGCCCTCAAGACCATCTCAAATATCCCAGGATATCAGCTTGATGCTGTGATAGTGATTATCTTCACTGGGCAACTCTAAAGCTTGGGCTTTCTCCCAAGTTGGCTTACTTGAGGTTATTTGTTGTTTGCATGTCAAAATTGTGAGGAGACAATGTGATCTGGAAGACTGAGGGAGAATGAAATGTAGGCATGATGAGGTACCTACAAAATTAAATGGGTAACAATTGATGGAATCACACCTACAGCACACCTGTAGTTACCAAATAGAGAAGAAAATCCCAAATCCTTTTTGTAGCAAATCTCAGTAATATTCTTTCCTATTTTCTGCTGACATCAGAATCCTGGGTCTTAACAGGCTCCTCCAAAATACAACAGTTGGTGGCTTCAGGGGGTACCAGGTGGAGCTGGGACAGGTAGCCTACCCAGAAGAAAATCTCACTAGGAGATCTAGGGCATGACTGTGTTTAAATTGTCCTGATATATGAGTTATTGGCATGCAGCAGGCCTGGTAGAGTGAAACACATGTTTTTTTCCTCTAGCAAGAATTTTTAATGTTGCCAATAAACTAAATTGGGGTGCTGTTGGGGGCAGTGACAGACACACTCTGGAACAGAAACAAGAAAATATTGATAACAGTTGTTTGATGGAAAGCAAATGTAGCAGCTCACATTTGGTAAACCCTTTGGGGATTTCCTAACTACCCTGGCATCTCACTCTCCTTGGGTCTCTGTCAGATTGTGAGCATAAAGTAGAGACACATTGTGTAGCATTTACCCAACAGGGGAGGAACTTGGGTGATTGGAATATGTTACAGTTTAGTCTAAATGAATGGCCTTTGCTCCTCCTAATGCAGACAGGGACATCCCCTCTGTTTAACCTGAGAAAAATGCTTTGATGCAGCACAAACTCCCATGTTCTTGTTTCTTTATAAGACTAAACCTACTACACTAAACTCATCCCTTCCCATCTAGTTAATGACTTTGTTCCCACAATTTCTTCTTTCTTTAATATATCATACTTTCTCTTTCCTTTAGAATATTATAATCAGCTAAACAAGCTGTAAAATTTACCCCCTAAAAATCCCATTCAGAACTAGGACCAGAGGTGCAGGGGTTGTGAGAGGGTTTACCAGAGACAGAGTGGGGAGCATTCTGCTGTTCTAGGAAGATCGACTGAAATACACTGTTGAGGGGAACAGCAGATGAGACAGTGGAGGTAGGCTGTGATATGAGGGTCAGCTCTGGCCGGGATTGAAATTGTGCTGAAGCAGCTGCAGTGTTGATCATTAACCCATTACACCACCAGGGATGGTCCTGCTTTTCATTGTTGGTTTTTGATCAGCATTATTCTAAAACTTCTCAAAGGGGCACTTTCTGTGACTCTGTTTCTTCATCTCTTCTTCCAATTAGGTTTTTGCATGTGCCTTTCCTACAGAATTATTCCTGTTTTTGTCACGAACAATAATAGCTTCCATTGTGCCAAATTCAATGGCCAACCCACAGATTTTTGTTTATTTCAGTATTTGAAACACTTAACATAGTTGATGATTTAATTCTCTGTAAATACTTTCTCTGGCTTCTAAGATGCCATTTTCTTCTTCTTCTTCTTCTTCTTCTTTTTTTTTTTTTGTATATAATCAACAATTGATTTTTGTTTATTTCCTTTGTTGAGTGCATCCTGTATTTATCATTTTTACTAGTCAGCAAGCTGCAGGACTGATATTTAGATTTACCGTTTCCCTATCAATATGGATGTTATGTGGCATCTCAGCTAGTTCACTGTTGCATGCTGAAGGTTGTTACATTTCTGAAAACAGCCAGAAAGACATTTATTCAGCAAAGGACTAACACTTCACAGTACTTAATTGAAATCTTAAAATCAGAGATAACTTCAACTAAGTTTGTCTATGAGCATGCAATGACAATTATATCACAAACACCACCAGACTACCAATGATTAAAGTCTGATCATATCATTTGTCTTGAGGCATTTTATTTTACAAAGATGTTAAAGTGTGCAATGAAAATGAGTGCTGAAATCAATGAAATCTGATATATTCCTCTGCCAATTACACATCCTTATTTGTGTAGCTATGAGGAAACTAAAACTTACTATACCCCAAGCAGAATTCTTATCTCACTAATCCCCCCAAAATCTACTCCCACTTGGGTTCATAGATTTCTTATTATGTATATGTTTTACCCAGTTTTTCAAGTGAAACAAACAAAAGTGGGAATGAACTATTTTCAGTTTTGCCATATCATTCACCCTTACACTGAATGAGTCAACAGATCTGATTGGTTCATCTTTCATTCACGATTTCCATTGTGGCACTTCCTACATCCCCTATTGCTCTTTGTTCAATAGCTTCAAGTCTTACCCAGATTTTTCTCCAGTTACATTATCAAATGAAATTTTTAACCTTAAAATCATATTCTCCACATTCCATAACCCTCCAGGGAATTATACCACATGCATAATTATAGGTTAACTCCTGACCTTGATCTTTAAAACCCCACATACCAAGCTCTACATCTCAATTCCTTCTCTCTCCCACCAACACCAACTTTATTTCTCTACCTCAGATATGAGAAGGTTGTTGCTTCCTGGGGGCTCTGGGGTCTTTGCACTTACTGCTACCTCCACTAAAACACTACTAAATAGTTTCTCTTTGTGTTTATTCAAATCTCTGAACACATATCTCCTAATTGAGAATTTTTAGTTCTCTGCATAAATATCTCCTCATTGAGAATTTTTAGTGACCTCATTACACAATAAAATAGTGGCATCTAGTCAATTTCTGACACCTTTCTGTTTTTTTTGTTTGTTTGTTTGTTTTGTTTGTTTGTTTGTTTTTTAAAACATGGTACCTACTTTTGAAATGAGAAAACCCAGCGGATTAGGCTTAATCTAGTTGGTGGAAATTATGACTGCAGGAGACAACCCCCAAACAGGCACAGTATAAAAACAACAATAACAGTATTTATTTACACAGTGAGTGAGAACAGGGAAAGGAGAGAAAAGAGAGAGAGAGACAGAGAGGTGAGTATTGGCTTACACAAAGCCAAATAGCATCCACTGAACAGAGACTAAGGTCTAAAGATACAACAGGCAAATTAACAGCTTCTCCAGTAATATTCCTCTTTGCTAATGGGTTAGCTGTTCAGTTATCTAATCAGCAAACCATCTTTAATGCTGAAGGGCCAGTTTTTAATTGTCCAACCTACTGCTACTTCACATTAGCCCCACAGGACATCAGTTGAGTCTGGAAAAATCAACTCTCTACCCTGAAGTTGGCAATGACGCCACACACTGTCTCAGAGATTAATTCTCACTGTTGCTCTTAAGATTTTACTGAAAAAGATGTTGTGTAGTTCTGGTTCTATTGGTTAATTTTCAAGAATGTAAGTTATCCAAGTGGCCTGTGTTGTTCATGTCCATGTCTCTAACTTTATTAATTTATTTTAGTAAGAGTCAGCATGTGAGATTATTTCCTTTTCTCCAGCTGGCTGCTTTCACCTAAAATGATCTCTATGTCCATCCATGTTTTTTTCAAATGGCAAAATTTTCTTTGTGCTTAAGACTAGATACTATTTGTTGAGTTTATACCTCACATATTTTTTTACAAATGTATGTATCAAACAGTTAAATTGTTTTTGCTTCAATGAACATGGGAGTGGATATATCTTTTTGGGATACTGATTTTATTTACCCTAATGTATACCTAGAAGTGGGGTTGCTGGATAATCTATTTCTACTTTTCATTTTTTGAGAAATTCCCACATAGTTTTTCCACAATGGTGTACCAATATACATTCCCACCAACAAAGCAAAATAGTTTTCTTTTCCACAACTTAACCAAATAAGTCATTTTTTGTCTTTCTAAATATGTATATGAATTATTTATTGTATGCAATCTTTTATGGGTGCATACTTTTCTCTAAGTATTGCTTGCACTGCATCCCACAGACCCTAGCAATTTGTTTTCATTTTCATTCACTCCAAGTATTTTGAATTTCACCTTTCATTTTTTGTGTTGTTGTTGTTGTTGACCCTATATTTATTCAGAAGTATGCTGTTGATCTTACACATATTTGGTGTTTCTTACATTTTTTCTTCCTCCTCCTTCTTATTCTTTATTTTTATTTATTTATTTTTTTGAGTCCCAGGCTTTATACAGCTTTCCAGAGCAAATATGTGGAGTGCCTTAAGGGATTTTCATGTTCACTAGAGAAGCAGAGAAGGTGATATACTCAACTTTATTATTTTTTTTTTTTTGAGTGTTGGTTTTGTAAATACCTGTTAAGCATTTCTGGTCTAAGTCTTCATTTAGGGTAGTTTTCTTGTCATTTCTCTGTCTGGTTAATATGTCCATTGGTAAAAAATTGAGTGCTGAATTGCCCTACTTTTACTGTTTTGCCATCAAAGTTTTAGTTTTTTGTTTTTTTGTTTTTGTTTTTTTTTAATGATTTATTTATTTAGCATACAGATCTAGGGTGCAGGCCAGAGGAGCAGAGGTAGTGAGAGGATTCACCAAAGACTGGGCAGGCAACAGAACAGGCAGACTGACAAAGTACACTGCTGAGGTGAGTAGCAGGCGGGTCAGGAGAGGTCTGCCGTGCCATGTGGGTCACCTCCCTGGCTGGGGATAGAACTTAACACTGAAGTAGCTGCAGCAGCAGCTGGCTTGCAGTGCTGCACTTTAACCCATTGCACCACCAGGGAGGGCCCTTTAAGGCTTGTTAATGGTTATTTTATATATTTTTGAACTCTTTCATTTGGTACATATATAATGATGAGTTTTATGCCTCCAGAGTTATTGATTCCTTAACTATTATGTAATTTATATCTGTCTCTTTAGCATTTAAAAAAATATTTATTTATTTGTGTATACAGAACTGGGGTACAGGTACAGGGGAAGTGAGAGAATTCACCAGAGACAGAGTAGGGAGCAGAACAGGCAGATCGTAGAAGTACACTGCTGAGGGGAGCAGCAGACCTCTCAGGAGAGGTCTGCTATGTGATGTGGATCACCTCTGGGGCAGGCAGGGATCAAGCTCATGAGGAAGTGGCTTTCTCTTCTTAGTGCTGTGCTTTAACCTGATGCGCCACAAGGGAGGGCCCTGTCTCTTAACTTTTTAAAGCTGTAACTCTAATTTAACTGAAACAAGTATCATTTGCTTGTGGGATAATTTTCCAACCAATTATATTGATCCTATGATTACTTTTAGCCTTAGATGGGCCAGACAGCTCTCTAATAGAAGTTGCATTTTGTTTCCTGATCTAACTGGCTATTCTGTACCTTGAGACATTGTCCTCTATATATATAGTTGTAGATTGTAAATTCTCATTATCTCTATTTTCCTTCTGTTAATACAGTTATCTTTATGCTACCTTTCTATTAGAAAATGAACTTTTTTTTTTTTAACTGTCTCTCTTCTTCCACTGAGGTCCTTTGTCCTTTGCTATGTCAGAGGTTACTGATTTAACCCTCTTTCTGCCCTGTTTTCCATAGCACAGTCTTTGATAGCCTTTCAAGTGAATCAGCATGGGCAAAATGATCTACATCCCTTACATATGTTTCCACTTAGTCAAGAGTGTTCACCTTCATCTCCATGAAATCTGGTTTACCCAGCAGATTCCTGGCATTTTTTTAGTGTTCATCTCTTGTCCAGTGTGATGTGACTTTCTTCTCTTTGTCTTCTGTGCTGAGTCTGTTGATTTCCATCGTCGAAGGAGGGTCCTGGTTTCTCTCCAACTCATGCAACTCACAGGAAGTAGTGTTTTTGTTTTTTGTTTTTTGTTTTTTTTTTTTTGGTTTAACTCTTATGTGATCCTCCTGGGAGAGAAGTAAGGAAACTTCTATGTTGCAAACTAAGTGTTATCCTCTCTGAAAGTACAATAATTACGTTGTTGAATTTAATTTACTAGAATGTTGTTGAGTATTTTAAATCTGTATTCATCAGGGATATTGGCTGAAAGTTTTATTTTCCTTTTGAGATGTCCTTTCCATATTTTGATCTTAGAGTAATAATGGGCTTTAAATGAGTGTTCACCATTAATTTTATATTATTAATTTTTATAAGTTTATTTTTACATCATTTTGTACATTTTTTTTCCATCTCAATTGTAATCCCCACAGGTTTCCCATCACCATGTCACCCGTGTGCCATCACCATAATCCACCCATTATTAATATTTATATTAATGTACTACCATTGTTTTACACCTCTGTTAATATTTTGACAGCATGGGATTTTTCCTCTCAGATGTTGTTGCCATTGCTTTTGTATTACCAAAAACACCCACAGTGTCCCCAACAATGGATTGTGCTCTCCCCTCACCATCTTCACCCCTCCCCTGCTCACACTGTATTTTCTGTATGGTTAGGTTTCAAGCGATTCGATATTTACTTTTTATGTGGCCATTTGCTTCTTTTTTCTATATCCCATATATAGATAAAACCATTCAGTATTTACCTTTCTCCATCTGGTTAATGTCACTTATCATAAATCCCTTTCAGCGCCAACTATTTGCTGTAAATGGAATGAGTTTATCTGTTTTAATCAGTGAGTAGTATTTCATTATATATTATAATATATATCTTGATCACAGATCTGTTGTGGGTTATTTCCATATTTGGCTGTTGTAAGTAATGCTGAAACGAACATAGGAGTCCAGGTTTCTTTCTAATTAGTGTTTTTGTGTTCTGTGGAGTAGAATTGCTGAGTCTGATGGCTGATCTCCATGAACATCCTCAATGTTTTGCATAGGGAATGGACCAGTTTATATTTCCATCAACAGAATGAGAGTGTTCCTTTATTTTCCACACCCTCACTGGAATTTCATGTTTCTAGTCTTTAATATAGGCCATTCTCACTGGTTAGAAGATGTATCTCATTTAGGTTTTAATTCACATTCCTCTGATCATAGTGATGATGAACACTTTTTATATGCCTGTTGGCTATCTGTGAATTGTTTTTAGATAAGTGATTTTTTAGATATTATGACCATTTTATTTATTGTTTGTTTTCTTTTTGTTGAGTTGTATGTTTTATTTATTGTTTGTTTTCTTTTTGTTGAGTTGTATGTTTTCGTTAGCTATATTATGTGCACATATTTTCCTGTTTAATAACCCTACCTCTTTGTTTATGTTGCAGACTCTTTCACTGTGTAAAGGCTTTTTAGATTGATATAAATGTTCTTCAGACACTGGTGTGTGAGTCCAGGGTTGGGGGCATTTTACTGAGGGAAACTTAGGTTGATGCTTTGGGGAAGGCCTCTGCGTAGCCATCATACATTTAATTGTAAGAATTTGAGAAGGATTGGCATAAAATCCTCTTTAAATATTTGGTGGAATTTACCAACAAATCTACTAACTCTTAACCATATTTTGTTGGGGAGGTTTTTGATTATTGAATGAAACTAATATTTATCTCTCAGATTTTCTATTTCATCAACCTTGGCAATACTATACCCTTAGGAATTTATCTATTTTTTTCTGTTTTCCATTTGGTTTGGCATATGGAGATTCACAATATGAGCCTCTACCCCCCAGGTTTCAGTTATAATGCATCCTCCTTAATTTTTGATTTATTTTATTTTTTATGTTAGTTTTGACATACTCTATCTAAATATTGCCTTTTTTCATATATTTAATTCTTACTTTTTTTGTTTTTGTTCTTTTTTATTGATCCCTCATTCATGTATTTCTGCTCTGGTATATGCTATTTTATTCCTTCTGCTACTTTTGGAATTAATTTGTTCACACCTTTCTAGTCCTTTGAGGTTCAAAGTTGGACGCTTATTGCAATGTTATCATTTTTGTTAAAGTAAAAACATCTCTATAAACTTCCTTCCCTTTTAGAACTGCTTCTACATATTGTGTTTTCAAATACACTTGCTTCAAGATTTTTTGGTGAATATTTCTGTTTCATTTCTAGTTTATAATATTATCATCAGAAAATATATGTAATATAACTTCAGTCTCTTAAATGCCTTAAGACATTTTTTGGTAATATATATTTTGGAGAACATTTTAAGTGTGATAGAAAATAATATTTATTCTGTTACTTTTGAGTGGAATGTTTTGTATTTGTCGGTTATGTTATTTTTATCCTAAGTTTCATTCAAGATAAAACACTCATTTGAAGACATGCATGCACATATATACACATATATGTATATGAACATATATACACACATGAGTTTATGTATACATATAGGTGTAAAGATGTGTACATATATGTAAGTATATATATGCATATGTATATTTGTATGTATATATGCTTATGTAAAGGTGAAGGTACATGTATGTATATTTATATACACACATGAAACATTCATTTGAAGGGATGCATGCATACATACATATGCATTCATGTATACATACATGTATGTATTCCTATATTCATTGAATCATTGTTTAAAAGGGCTACATTATGTAAACAGCCTAAGCTCTACTGGGTATATGACTGTATTAGGAAAATGTAAATATACACAATAGATACCTACTCAGCTATAAAAAGAAATGGAATCTTGACATTGGCATCAACGTGGATGTGATTATGTTAAGTGAAATGAGTCAAAATGACAATACTAGATGATTTCATTCATATATGGATTATAAAACAAAACAGATATACTTAGTTATGCTGAGTCTCTACCATGTGTACAGGAGATATGCATGTTATTAAATTTCTCGATGATAATATATCTTACTTAAATAAAAGAAACACATAAAATAAAAAAAAGCAAACCTTAGAAATATTACAGTAGAATTCAGTCAACCAGAGAGTTGCAAGTAGTTGGAAACAAAGGGGTATGGAACATGGTTGCATATGATGGGGGATCTAGGTGCTCTGGAGATGGGTGTGATGTGACATATATCTGAACATGCATGAACTATTTCTCTAAATAATATACAATATTATAAATAAGGTTTCCTCAAAAATATGGAAATATATATATATATATATAACTATGCATATACATGTGGTGTGTGTGTGTATTTAACATTTCATTCAAGTACGGTATTGAAAAGAGGATTATTTAAGTATCTACTATTAATATTGTTGACTATGTCTCTCTAAATTTGTTAATACTGTATATATATTTGCAATTTGGATACATATATATTTCCAAAAAAGAGTTATAGGGTTAGGGCACAACACTGCAAGTTGGCTGCAGCTGCTTCAGCACCAATTTGACCCCACCCCAGATTGATCTACATAGTGCAGCAGACCTTTCCTGACCTTCCCTCTGTTCCCCTCAGCAGTGTACTGGTTGATTTGCCTTTTCTTCTGCCTACTCTGTCTCTGGTGAATCCTCACACAGCCCCTGCACCTCTGGCCTGTATCCCAGGTCTGTATGCATAAATAAATAAATCTTTAAACAAAAAAGAGTTATAAACTATTGAGCAACTGATCGATTTATCATCACAATCATTTTTATATAGTTATGACATTTCAGTCACACACCTCCCCCATTGGATAAGTCAAAAGACAATATTGTATTGGTACTGAGCTGCAGCCTTGGGAAAGACACAGATAAAATAAAATTGTTTCACATATTCTCTTTGAGGCATCCTGATTAAGAGTCTTCTAACCCATCAGAATGTTACCTTAGATTCAACCACATAGAAAAATTGAATCCATATACATTTTATGTTTTTGATAATACAATTTATAAATTTATTGTGTATCCATTAAAACTATTCTAGTTACAGCAATTTAAGTACTTTTATTATTTAATGTTTATATTATAATTCAGTAATAAATACATTCTCATATTGTGGTGTTAGGTATTTTGAATATGACTGCATTCTAACCACTGCCAATGAAATTTATGGATTCATGAAATAATTAATATAATTTCATTCCAACTTCAGGAAATTTTTCCAGCATTTCTTGAAAACTAGGTCTAGTAATTAACTCCTTTAGCTCTTATTTGTCTATGAAATTCTTGTGTTTCTATCTTATTTCTTAAAATACAGTTATGACAGATGAATTATACTTGGTTTCAAGGTTTTTTTTTAGATATATCATCCCACTCTTTACTGGTCTATGACTGAAAATGGCTGATAGCCTTAGAGAGGATCCCTGGTATGTGAAGAATTCATTGTTTTCTTTCCATTTTTAAAATTATCTATTTGTCTTTGATTTAGGCAGTTTTATTATCTTCTTCCTTGGAGAAAATCTTTAATGTTGAATCTTTTGGTGAATTTATGACCTCATGAACTTGGAACTCCAAATTTCTTCCCAGATTTGGGAACTTCTTATATGTAACCTCTTTAAATAGCTTCTTTCTTTCTCCCTCTCTTCTTCTGATAATCCTATATTTGTTGTTTATTTATTTACTTATTTAAAGATTTATTTATTTGTACATACAGAATGGGGGTACAGGCCAGAGGTGCAAGGGCAGTGAAAGGATTCATCAGAGATAGAGTGGAGAGCAGAACAGGCAGATTGTCAAAGTACACTGCTGAGGGGAGCAGTGGGCAGGTCAGAAGAGGTCTGCTGTGCCATATGGTTACCACTGGGGAAGGTGGGGATTGAACTCATGAGGAAGTGGCTTCAGCTTCTTAGTGCTGTGTTCTAACCTGCTGTGCCACCAGGGAGGGCCCACGTTGTTTATTTTTTAGATGTCCTATTTTATGTAGGCTTTTTCAATTTTTTTTATCCATTTTCCTTTGTTATCCTCTGACTGAATATAACCTTCACAGATGATTTCCTTCTGCAGATTAAGATTCGTTAATATTCTATTGCATTTTTGAAATTGTATACATTGTAATTTCAGCTCCAGAATTTCAGTTTGATTTGTTTGTTCTAATTTCTATGTCCCTATTAAGCTTCTAATTCTTTGTATTGCTATTTTCTTTACTCATTTTTCTGTGTTATCTTGTAACTCACTGAGCTTCCTCAAAATAACTATTTTGAATACTTTATTCATTAAATTAAAATTTTAATTGCTGGAAAATCACTGTGTTTCCTTGGTGTTGTTATATTTCCTTTTAGTCATCTTTAAATTGTGCATTTCTATCTACAATTTTGTATTGGTATTGAGCTGCAGCATTGGGGAAGACACAGATAAAATAAAATTGTTCCATGTACTTTCTTTGAGGCATCCAGTTTAAGAGTCTTCTAACCCATCAGAATGTTAGGATATATCTGTTGGAATCAATGCTTTCCACATGACACACTCATTTATAGGTGATCATCAAAATCAATGTCCTTTTAGCGAATATAGTGAGCAATTCCTATTCTGTCATCTTTGTGATGTTCTGTCCCTTCATGCTTTTGATTTCCATCATGTTAATACTTTTGATTTCTAAAATAATGCCTAAAACAAGATGGGTGTATTAAATGTACATTCAGTAGGAATGTATTTATTTAATGAAGAAATAAAATCAATCTAATATATAAAGAAGATGGTTATAATTGCTGGATAATTATTTCTACTTTGTAATATTTTCCTTTAAATTTGTTTTCTCGTGTATTTAATTGACAGAAATACTTCACACAATTATAGTAACAATTTAAAAAAATATATATTGTACCAGGTAGTACAGTGTAACTAATACATGCAAGTTTTTAACTTTAATGTTTTCTCTTATAAAGTGGAATAGGTAAAATATTTGCCACTACTTTAAGACAAGTTGAGAATATGATGTGATTAAATCATGAGAGGGCTTATAAAATATGAGAGTTCCTCTACATGCATGTGAAATGAAGAAATATGGAGAAAATCATCCCCTTTTGTTTTAGAATCTGTCCTTTCAACAACAATCAAAGCAAAACAAATCTTTACTATTTTTATGCTCAGTGATAATGAAGGACAAAATTTAAGTAACATATGATACAAAACACTGTCCACTAATCCCAGAAAAGCAGCTAGCCAGAGGGTGTAGCATCTTTAGGGTGTTGCCATATCCGGTTCTCATGGTCCCCCATGGTATGGCCTTTAGAAATGAAGGAGTCTGTTGCAATCAAGGATTAAGGTATGTAGGTTCAGATTAAGAAATTTGTGACCTTTAAGTCATTTTATTTAAAGTATTTCAGGAAGATTCGTATCCCCAAATCTTTCAATGTTAATATCTCAGGTTGACTAAGCTCCACTATTAAAAATGAATCCATTTGGATTTGGAAAGGTTTTCTGTGTTTAATATTACAACTTAAAAAAATATATACATATGTTTTTGCAGCAAAGAGTTTCATATTTACTTAATCATACTCAAGGACTGGGATTTATTATTTAGAATGGAAAGTGAATATTTGAAATTACATTAGTTTTATATTTTGCTTATATTTTATAACAATAAAGTTTAATACATTATGTGTATGCCATTAAACTAACAATTCATTGTTATATGCATATATTTTATATCAGTAAATATTTAAGTACATTTATAGATTAGGCATATTCAAAATATTTTCATCAATCAACAAAACAAAATATGAACTTTCTTTCTGTCACATAGGATGGAATTCTAAATAGACTTTTCCCTCTCTTCTTAAGCTCCACCACTCACAATATTTTATTTTATTTTACTTCATAAAATACAAAATTATTTTATATTACTGAATATGTGTTTTACTGGCATTCTGAATTTATATCTCTAGATTCTCTGCCTGAAATTCCATTTTTTCCTCTACTTGCTACTTTTATCAAACTTTATAGATCTCAATTTCTCTAGGAAGTGTTTTAAAAATTCAAACATCTGTACTGAATTACAACTTGCATACATAAAATCTACATGTTTAAAATAGAGAATTCAGTGGTTTACATACTTTGTTGGAACTGTGGCCTATCACCACTAGACACTTGATGAATAATTGAGCATCCTCTAAAGAAACTCTGTACCTATCATCATAATTCCTTCTATTTTTAATTTGAAAGAAATGTAGTAATCTAAACAATGTTGTAATAATACAACATGATACTGGGAGTAGACATGTATTTATACACACATGTGTATATGTGTAAATGAGAGTTTAGAAATAAACCTTACACATCTATTCAGTTGATTTTCAAGAGTTCATAAAATGGTTTAAACTGGACAACAAATAAAAAAGAATGAAGATGGACCACAGCCTCGTCTTATATATATTAAAATAATAATAATAAATAATAATTACCAATTACTTATAATCTAAATGTAAGAGCTAAATCTATACAATTCCACAAATATATCAAACTAGAAATCACAAAAAAATAAAGCAGGGAAACTAATATTTGGACATTGAGCAGCACACTACTGAGTGACTATTTGGTTAATAACAAGTCAAAGAAAACACATAAAAATACCTTAAGACAAATGGTAGTGAAGGTACTTTTGAAAACAGCAAAAAAAAAAAAAAAGTAGTCAGAAATATATGATATATGACAATTCAGGCCTACACTAAGAAACGAGAAAGAACTCAAATAAATAATCTTTTACCTTACCTTAAACAATTAGGAAAATAGGTATAAATAAAACTGAAAATGAGTAGAAGGGAGGAAATAATAAAAGTTAGAGCAGAAATAAATGAAATAGAAATCAAAAAAATATTTTCAAAAGATTAATGAAAGCAAAGCAGTTTATTTGAAATAATAAACAAGCATTTAATTACATTCACAAAGAAAAGTGAAAACTCAAGTAAATTGAATCAAAAACAAAAGAGAAGGTATGACAGGCATCTCCAAAATTCAGAGGATCATAAGAAGTGACTAAAGATGTCAGTATGCCAATAGGTATGCCAATTTTAGAAAATACAACTACCCAATAGTGAATATGGAGCAAAGAGAAATCTCCAACAGACCGATCACAAGCAAGACAATTGAAATTCTCAAAAAAAGAAAACAAAACAAATGTCCAGGAACATATAACTTCATAAGTGTGTTCTAACAACTTTCAAAGATGAGTTAATACTTGCCAAAATATCAAGAAAGATGCAGTACTTCTGAATCATTGTATCAAATCATCTAATATCAAAAAAAAAAAGACCAAATCAGTGCATCATATAAATCTACACACCAACTTCCTTAAAGAATACAGGTGCAAAACTCCTCAACAAAAATTTTAGCAAAGCAAATTCAACAATAAATTAAAAGATTTTATACCATGACCTACTAGGATTTATTGCAAGAACAAATCATTGTTTGCATTCTAAAATCAGTCGAAGTGATTCACCACATCAATAAAAGGAAATGTAATATCAATGGATGCTGAGAAAGCATTTGTTGAAATTCAACATCCATTTATTATGAAAACCATTGAAAAGGGGGGAATAAAGGGAATATATTTCAACATAATAGTCCCACATGGCTAATATCATTCTCAACAGCTAATATTTTCAATGGTGAAAAACTTCAAGACTTTCCACTAAGATCTGGTATTAGACAAAGATGTCCATTGTCACCACTACTTTTTATCATGTCTTAATTGCCTACCTAATTGGGCATGAGAAGGATAAAAAAAGAATGAAATTGGAAAATGATAAATAAACATTATTTGTTGACAACAGGATAACATAGAGTACTCTACAGACTTCAGTAGGAAACTAATTGAAACAATAAATCAGTTCAGAAAAATGACATGTTGCAAACAAAATACAAAAAAAAAATCGCATTCCTATGTGCAAATGATTAGCATAAAGAGGGGGAAAAAATCCAGAAAAGAATACCATTTGCATGAAACTGAAATTGATACCTAGAAATTTAACACAAAGAGGCAGGACCTATATAATGAAAGCTTAAGATATTGTTTAAAAAGTATAAGAATACGGGCCCTCCCTGGTGGCGCAGCGGGTTAAAGCACTGCACTGAGAATCTGGAGCCACTTCCGCATGAGTTCGATTCCCGCCTGTCCCGGAGGAGTCCACATGGCGAGGCAGACCTCTCCTGGCCCGCCCGCTGCTCCCCTTAGCAGTGTACTTCATAGATCTGCCTGTTCTGCTCCCCATTCTGTCTCTGGTGAAGCCTCTCACCGCCCCTGAGCCTCTGGTCTGTACCCCAGTTCTGTATGCACAAATAAATAAATCTTAAAAAAAAAAAAAAAAAAGTATAAGAATACACAAAGAAGTGGAAAGATACTCCAGTCATGGGTGGGAAGAATTAACATTGCAAAATAGCCATCTTGCCAAAGCAATATATAGTTTCAATACAATCTTTACTGAAATTGTAATTACATTCTTCAGAGAAATGGAACAAACATTATGGAAATTCATATGAATCACACAAGTTCCAAATAGCCGAAGCAATTTTGGAAAAATTATAAAGAGGAAAAATGGTTGTAACATGCTCAGTCTTCTACAAAGCTATGCTACAAAGCTATAGTAATCAAAATTGCATAGTACAAGAGCAAGGATAGATGCGCAGAATCGAGAGCCCATATGTAAAGTAGAATTGAGAACCCATATGTAAAAGTGTAATTTTTAGGGATAGCTAATATATCACAAAAGGGTCTAGAATATACTTTTAAACAAAGAAAGTCTCTTCAATAATGTTGGCAAAAATGGATAGCAAAAGGATGAAACTAGATCACTATATGTAATGTTTTACTTTAAAGTACAAATCCATAGTCATATACGAAGTCAAACTCATACAGTAATGTACTAATGTTTTCTTCTGTGCATTTTATTGTTTCAGTTCTCGCATACAAGTCTCTTAGCATTTAGCTGATTTTTGTATGTGGTATGAGAATGGCCCATATCAAAAATATGAAAAACAAAAGTCAGTATAGATGTGGAGTACATAAGAAATCCTCATTTCCTATTGGTGGGAATGTAGACTGGTTCAGCTCCTCTGGAAAACAGTATGGAGGTTTCATGCATCTATATATGGCCCAGCCATTCCACTCTTACGCGTCTACCTGAGGAAAACAAAAACACTAATTTGAAAGTAAAGTAAATAGGCATTCTGATGTTTTTTCATTGTGCTATTTTCAATAGCTAAACTGTAGAAACCCCCTAGCTGCCCAAAAGCAGATAAGTGGAAGTTGAGGTAGATACATAATGGACATAATGGAAAGACACTGGCCTATTGAAAACACACACACACACACATTTTTTTTTTTGTGGGGGGGGGGATAGAACTGAATGGGGATTATGCTAAACAAATAAATTCAAAAGGAGAAAGAAATACTGAATGGAGTCAATTTAGGTGGAATTTAGAAAAAAAAGAAAAGAAAGGGTCAAATAAAGCCAAACTAATAACAAAATCTAGAAATATGACTGTAGAACTGTGGCTACCAGGGGGAGGAAGGGTGAGGACAAAGTGGTGAAGTAGCACAGGGCACTATACTAGTTTATTATAGGCACTGTGGTAATGGGTTTGATATCTTCATAACATATGGGGAAGATCTTATCTCTCTAAACCTCAAATAATGATGTAAGGCATTGCTAACTACATGTAAAAAGTGCACTTCAGCTATTTTGGGGCTTTTAGAATAAATACAAAAGTGAAAAAATAATAAAATAACACAACTCTTGAAAGAAAATTCATGAATGAATCATTATGACTTTATATTGACTAATAGTCTCATAGGATAACAAAAACCCCCATCACAAAAATAAGACCAAAAACATGTAATGTGGATTTCTACCAAATTAAACTGTATTTGTATGTGATATCAAAAAGTGACAGTATGATCTCCAGGATAAGAGAAAATGTTTGAAAATCACATTTCTAGTAAGAAACTAGTATATTGAATATATAAACAATTCTTTAACACAGAAATAAAAAGGTAAATTTATTAAGAACCTGTAAAAGTTCTAGATAAATATGTTTACTAGAAATATAGAAATGGTCAATAAACATGTGATAATATACTCAATATTATTAAACATTGGAGAAACACAAACCAAAAATGTGAGTCATTACTACAACAAGAATTGAAGGATACATATATAATAGGTACTCTTTATACCATTTATATTCCCAGCCACTGTAGCACAAGTTTGATCTTGGCCAGGGAGTTGATCCA
>NW_004567103.1:85192873-85237898 GCF_000260355.1 Condylura cristata
AAGGCAGGAAGGCAGGAAGGCAGGAAGGAAGGAAGGAACTTTCGGGTTGACCACATTTATTTCACACTGCATAGTGACTTCATTTGGTGATTATTAGCTCCAAAGCAGCCTGCTTTGACAAACTGGTACATGTGAATTTTCCTCCTCAGCCAGTTACCATCTGCAGCACTAACTGACATTGCTGACACACAAGTCTCTTTCCTGTCCACGTGGCTCTTGCCTTTGTGCAAACTCATGCTGTTTGTTTTAGATAAGCCCTGTATCAATAAAGGACTAAACAGTTTGAAAAAAGAAAACAAAACAAAATACCAGGGGGCTTATCGAAAATGAAAGCTGACCTTTCAGAGTAAATTTAATCCACTTAAGAAACATAAATATTCAGAATTGATATGGGAATCAACTGAAGCATGGATAACGTTATTAGCGCTGACACTGGCTATGAAGAATGCAATAAGAAATACTTTTTGTTAAGAAACTATCGTGTGTTTAGCTTTGTCCTTGGAGTTCCATACTTAATATGAATCACCGCTTCTACCCCTGCCATCTTATCTCAGGTCTCCTGTTCGTGTGATGTTGCCCTCATGCCGTTCACCTGCAGTATTTGTGTAAGGTTATACTTAGTTTATCTGTATCAAACTGTGCAGTTATTTATTCTATGTCAGTTTACATATGGTATTCTAGTTAATGTTCTATTACTTATATGAACTTAAAATAGTAATATGATAATAGTCAATAATTCTAAAACAATATCTATGCCCGTGACTTCCTGCTAAATTCTTTGTACATATGGAGATGATAATATTGACTAGAATATGATATATGCATGTAGATGATGAGAATAATATCACTAGATATTGTATCTAGCACCTTCTATTTCCCAGACATGGTGTTATTGTTATGGAAACCAGTACAATAAATGTGTAAAACTTATGCAGGCAGAAAATCGAAGCACAGGATTGGTAGATTCATCTTGCAAAACCCCAATAGTAAGTTTGGGATCTTTTAATCAGGGTTAGGCTAATTCTTCAAATGATCTTTTCCACTCTGCTACACAGTGTGCTTGTATGTGGATGCATGTGTGTCTGTGTAAGTATAACAGCATGAATACAATGAATTCACTCATTTTATGTTAGTCTATACATTTAAAGTTTTGGAAAAAAAAAACAAAACAAAACTCATAACTCACATCTGACCTTTCTTTAGAGGCCTTGTTCAAATGGAAATGATGAAATACAGAAAAAAAAAAAAGCTCAAATATAAATCTAATTAATTCAAATTATAAAGAATGTATTTGATTTATTACTTCAAAATTTTTTTTAATTCTCATTCAAAAAATTTTCATTAAAAAAAGGATATGTTCGGCCCTCCCTGGTGGTGCAGCGAGTTAAAGCACTGCACTAACAAGCTAAAGCCACTTCCCCATGAGTTCGATCCCCGCCTGCCCCGGAGGTGACCACATGGCGTGGCAGACCTCTCCTGGCCCGCCCGCTGCTCCCCTCAGCAGTGTACTTCGTCGATCTGCCTGTTCTGCTCCCCACTCTGTCCCTGGTGAATCTTCTCACCCTCCGCATCTCTGGCCTGTACCCCAGTTCTGTATGAATAAATAAATAAATCTTTAAAAAAAAAAAAAAAAAGGATATTTTCTTTCTACTCCACTTATAAGAAATAGGAGCCAGAATTAAGCAATCAAGAAAATGATCATCTTATCTATTCTTCAGTTTAAAAATCCCACAAGGAACCATACAAAAGACTGAGTTTCTCTGAAGCAACAGAAGCCTTCATTATCTGTAGTTAAAATGAAAACAAAACCAAAGACAGCTCATAGTTATGGCTGCTTGAGGCAGTGATGCAGTAATAACTACCTTTCAATGGACTCAGATGTAACCAATAACTTCATTATTTATGTATAACATGCTTGTGATAATTATGGTGGTGGTCGTTAGCCTAGTTGTGCATGTTATTACATTCCAAGTATTTTTAGATTGTGAAAGAGAGATCTTAAAAAAAGAATATGAGACATTGAACTAGCACATTGCTTTGATTATGGTCACCGTGGAGTATAGTTAGAAAATGGTCTTTGTTTTGCTGTTTTCTACCTGTCTGAACCCTTCGAAAATCTGACTTCCCATACCAGCAAAACATCACTGGTTGCCAACGCAAGCCTAGTCCCACTGCTCTGGCCATGGGGAATCCTGAATCTTCCATCTCATGGTAGTTCTGCTTTCTGGTTCTGACCTTGATTGCCAAGCTTCTTGATTGATGGCCTTATTCAAGTCAATGCCCTTCCATGAATCTTATGCATTTTGGGTAAACTCTCTGTTGTAGCCTCACTCAATCACTCCAGAAACTATTAAGTATGGGTCTGTCCACATGGTAAGTAAATACTTCAGTTTGTTTTTAGAGACTCCCCAAAGAGAATTAGATTGTTCCCTTTCCTCAAATAATATCCATCTCTGTTAGTCTGTAGACAGGCATGAGTAAGCATTCTTTCTGTGATGCCTTTCTTTGGATGATTAGTGATTCATACCCTCATGTTAATCCTAATCCTCTTTCATTTTTCCCTACATTCAGCTTTCACAAGATAATACAGTTCAGAAATTATTCAGGAGGGACCAATCACAATGGCAGTAAAGTAGTAGATAGGATATTTGCAGTCAAAAGCTACTTATATTCCTCCTTAACTTGCAATTTGTGCATATACACCTAGGTGAGGGTTTGCGTGAAAAGTAATAAAAGTTATTAAAGAATTATATGTAGACTTAAGTTTTTTCATGTGGTATCTTAGATATTACTGAGGAAGTCACCATGCATAAATATGAAACTCTATAATCAGAAAATGTACCCATCAATTTATTACCTTATTATATTTGATTTCAATTTGAAACCTTTGAATTACATTTACAATTCTCTCATATTTATAAAGGACAGTAAGTATTATATAAATATTGCAATTGCTTTATCTTCCTATAGCAAGTAAGCAGAGGAACATGAAGTGGCATTTCTGTCCTGCCATATACTTTTATATAGAAACATGTTTTTGGAAAAAAATGTGTAAACTAATAGTATATTTATTTTTTACAGATGTTCATTTTCCTAGCCCCCTTTTCTTCTCTATGAAAAAATATTCTTTATTATATTATGCTCCTTAACTTTCTCATAAATAACAAAAAATAAAGTATTATGCTTCTGCATAATTATTTTTAAATCACTCCACCAAAAAGATGTAGAAATGCAAAGTTATATATTTTTGCTTATTTATTGAGGCAATAATAGTTTATAAAATAGAAGAAATATGTGAGAGGACAGGAACCCAGACATTATTCCAGAAAGAAACAAACAACCATCTTGAGCCAATATAAGTTCTAGAAATGTATTATGTTGGTAGAATAAACTAATTTTTAAGCATCAGTTGGGATGGTAATTATTCTATCTGACGGTAATTCTCACAATTTAGAGTAGTGGCGAAGGAAATCCTGGATAAAACTCTTAAATGACCAAGATAAAATGGAAATGAAGTGCAATGAGAAGAAAGTTGTATTTGTGCAGTTGAGGGCATATCAAAAGGATTTTTTTTTTTAATAAGATGGTATTTGGCCTGTGACAAAGTCTTAGGTTGACGTGATTGCTGTTTTCAAATACTTAGTGGCCTGTATTAAGGAGGAATTGTTGAGCTCCTGCTCCTTTTTGTTTTATTACCAAATAAAGAAGAACTCAGATCTATAAGTTGAAATTATTAGGAACTAGATTTGAACTTAATGGAAGAAAGGACTTTCACATAATTGAAGTTGTCCTGAAATGGAATGAACTGCTTGGTGGAGGCAGTGAATTCCCCATCATTAGTAGTGTGCAATAAGAGCTACATGACCACTTATCTAGAATTTATGCACCTAGTTACAGGGTTAATATGGATGACCTAATCTTACTTCCCATTCTGGGAGCCTATGATTTGATTCTTGTCTGTATCTGTTTCAAGAATGTTTTAATGTGATTACTATAGCCTGAACCAACCCAATTTGGTAGATCTATAGCCAACTCATCAGTCTCTTGATTTTATTTTTAGTATTTTGTAATTTGTATATACCTTTTTGAAGTCTATTACAGTTGGAGCCAATAAATTGGCTCTCTTATGTTGATTGGTAGTTTCAGCATAGCTTCTTTTTACAAAAAAAGAGAGCAGAAACCTACCATTGTATTGACATAATGGACACTCACTGTTCTGTAGAAATTTTGCTTTTGCCCATTGCACTTACTTTTTCTTTTTTCTCATTTTCTATTCATAATTTATTGAATCTTGAAAATTGTGTAAACTAAAATATTGAAAGATAATTAGAATCACATAGAAGGCAATTCTTAAGTGGTCATAATAATGTATCAGATTCATGGAAAGTCATTGCACACATGTATAATAAATCCCATTTTAGTCAACAATATAAAAGTAAATGGAAATGAGGCACTACAGTGCAAGAGCAGATGTAGCACAGTTAAGTGGACATTTTATTTCCCTCATGTCCATACGAGACTCAGCCCTACCAACTGACACTTTCTACTGACAGAGCCCTGATTAAAGTAAAAAAGAACCATGTTTTTTACCGTTCACTTATCTTTTAACTTTAGTTTGCATAATTTTCAGATGAATGTGCACTAACAATTTATGTATTCTCAATTAAGAACCTTTCTAGAATAAACATTACTAAGTGATTGAAGTACTTAGAGATGGCTTGCAGGTTGAAAATATTAAAGCCACATATATGATTTACGCTGAGACATTCCAAATATCATTATTAAAAAAAGGAAAGTGTGTTTTCATTTTTTTGTTCATTTTCCCTGAATTTAAGTGTTTTATGGGCATTTTGCTACTTTCTGGTTTAAGTAGTGCTTTGTCATCTCTTGGGTTACTTATGGGTTTCCAACTTGCTCTGGGCCCCATCATTGTATTGCAGTGGCATGCAACTCCTTGTAATTTCTATCGCCTGCTCATTTAATTTATCTGTTTATCCTCTGTCCATATCATTAATAATAGTGACAAATTAAATGCATACCCATGCCACCTCAAAAGAAAGCCTCCTGGCTGGAACAAGCTCCTATTTATCATCTGACTTTAGATTCAGTCTAATGGCCATTCTTTAATTCATTAAACAATGCTTCAAATATAAGCCAATTGAATACAATTGAATTCATTCAAATTATCTAGTAGCAATCATATATTTTAAATCATTTTATGTAATTTTAAATCATTTTATGTATTGCTAATTTTAATCATAAGAAATCAGTGCCAGGTTTGATCTGCAGCAATTTTCATTTTCTTATTCATAAATATTTTATGTTCTTATTTTGTTCCTACAACAAATACTTTTGATTATACATTTTATACATCTAATATTATTACTGATGAGGCTTAGGATCAGATGTTATTTACAGCTTGAATGTAGGTGCCCATATAAACTTTGCATGCCATCTTTTATATTTATTTTCTTTTATTAATATTTTATGGAAATAACATGGTGTATAACATCATATAACTTTCACTCATGCATTATTAAAAATCATCTATATTGTTAGTAATAGGAAGTAAGCTTACTATTAAGTGTCCATCTCTATCCTTCACCATAAAGTACAAGTAACAGTGGCTTGAGAAATGTATCAGTCACAGCCTTTCTAGATACTACTCACCTGTTTGTCTAAATCCCTAGGGAAAGGTTAGAATTATTTATGGTGGCAGAGTCTCAATTATTTTTAAACCATCAATAATGACAGGAAGGGTAATTTCTCTTGCAACAAGATCTTTTTGAGGTACCACCCTGAACATAATATTTATTTTGTCTTTTTTGATAAGCAAGATGAGTGTTTTCCATGACAGGTTTTTCTCTTTCCAATATCCTTTCAAAATTTCTCCTACAATGTATTGACTTATTTAACTTATGACACTTTTTTTTTTTTTTTTTTAAGATTCATTGATTTGTGCATACAGAACTGGGATACAGGCCAGAGGTGCAGGGGCAGTGAGAGGATTCCCCAGAGACAGAGTGGGGAGCAGGACAAGCAGATGTACTGAAATGCACTGCTGAGGGGAGCAGCAGGTGAGACAGGAAAGGTCTGCCGGGCCATGTGTGTCAGCTCCCTGGCCGGGGATCACACTTGTGTGAAGCTTCATAATGCTGAGTTTCAATCTGTTCCATCACCAGGGAGGTCCCTTGGGGTATGGTATTATTTTGTTATTTTCCTTTATTACAAAATAATAATTAAGAAAACTCTCCAACTCAAGATGTCAAATTTTATAATGTTTCAAGATACCTTAATAATGTAAAGGAAGCAATAAATTTGGAATCATTCATTCATAACTTAAAGTCTGAACAGAAAAAGTTGTTTGACTCTAATCAACTATAACTGTTGAAATAAATTATCCTGGGGGTTAAGAAAAGAAGAGTATAATAATTATAAGTAATTTTAGTAATATATGAGCTTAGGAGAAACCTGCTCAGAAAATAATATGATAGCCTTTTAGCAATTTTTAATAATTCTGTGATTTTTGTGCACTAGTCATAGCAACTTGTCTGATTTACTTTTTCCCATGGACTAGCAGAAAGATGTACCATTAAAAAACATATCTCAAGGCCCTCCCTGGTGGTGCAGCGGGTTAAAGCACAGCACTAAGAAGCTTAAGCCACTTCCGCATGAGTTCGATCCCCGCCTGCCCCGGAGGTGACCACATGGCGTGGCAGACCTCTCCTGACCCGCCCGCTGCTCCCCTCAGCAGTGTACTTTGTCGATCTGCCTGTTCTGCTCCCCACTCTGTTCCTGGTGAATCCTCTCACCCTCCGCATCTCTGGCCTGTACCCCAGTTCTGTATGAATAAATAAATAAATCTTTTAAAAAAAAAACATATCTCAAGCAGAAAATGTATCTTACTGTTTACATAATAATACACAAATCATCCAATTTATTCTAAGATTACCAATAGTGTCTTAGAATGTGAAGTTTTAGTGGAAGAGCTAAACTTTCCACATAATCACAACTTAATAAAAATAAATAACGATGATATTACATAGTTCTCTTAAATAGTATGTAATAATCAGCAATGTTCTATCATAGGAAAATTTAGATACCAGCTGTTACCACTTTGAGTGATCAAAGGTGAAATAGGATCATGCATAGCCAAAGAAGCTACAATGAATGAGTATACAAACATATAGTTTTAAATTAATAATTATATTTTATGGCCCATTCAATAGCCTCTACTTGAGAAAATGGATGCTTACCATTTGCAAATAAATATTTTACTAATTTTCTTCTATTTTTTGATAAAAATGGCAAATAAGGTAATAATCACTTTTTGATAACCTTGAAAATAAGGATGAGATAGGACCCTCCCTGGTGTCACAATGGGTTAGGACACAGCCCTGCAAGCTAATGGCAGCAGCTTCAATGCAAGTTCTATCCTGGGCCCTGGAGGTGACCCACATTGTACGGCAGAACTCTCCTGTCTTGCCTGCTGCTCCTCTCAGTAGTGTACTTCGTCAGTCTGCCTGTTCTGCTCCCCACTCTGTCTCTGGTGAATCTCTCACTGCTCCTGTACCTTTGGCCTATACCCCGGTTGTGTATGCATAAATACATAAATTAAAAAAAAAAGGAGGATGAGATGTGTAGATTTTTTTTTAACATTTTTTATGCATGCATGTATATAGCATTGGGGTATAGGCCAGATGTGCAGGGGGTTAGGACAGTCACCAAAAACAGTAGGGGCAGAAAAGTCACATCTACTGAAATACAGTGCTAAGGGAAGCTGGTGAGACAGGAGAGTTCTGCTGTGCCATATGTGTCAGCTCCATGGCCAGGGATCATACTTGTGCTGGAGGTCTGGCAATAGCTTCATAGTGCTGAGATTTAACCCCTGCGCCACTAGCGAGGGCCAGTATATATAGATTCTTATACTGTGAAATAGAGTGCAAGGCTAATTTTTTGGATCAGAAAAACATGGAGGAAATTAGCTGAGAACAACAGTTCAGCTTGAAAAATGGATGTGAAAGATGCACAACAGCCTGAGGGGTCAAAATGGCCTGAAACATGTTTTGGAACATATTTTTATTTTTTGGATAAAGTTATAGATTCCACTGAGATTTTTATGAACTATACATGCATATTATTATTATTATTTTTATTCTACCAGAAGTTCATCAAATATCTGAAGACTAAAATGCCAGATGAATAAAGAGACTGGTACAGGAGATATTGGTATAAAAATTTACCAAAATTGGATGAAAGAAGACAGTACTCAAAGGTAACATTAAATTTGATATAAATGAATAAAATAACCTTAGTACCACAATCAAGAGTGGAAAGACCCCAAGAATGTATTATTTTCTGTTTGCCCATATGCTCAATTTCATCTATGTGCTAATTATTACAGTAGGAGGTACATAATGATATAGAAACACTTATAGTAGAAAATAATAATAGTCTGTAAAAACTGTTTATATGTCTGGCATTGTTGGATGATCTCTATTTTATTGGCTCATTTAATCTCATTATGAGCCCTAAGAGATACAAAATGCTGCTATCCCCTCTTAATAGATGGCAGAACTAAA
The DNA here is from genome assembly GCF_000260355.1 of Condylura cristata. Classification (NCBI taxonomy): domain Eukaryota; kingdom Metazoa; phylum Chordata; class Mammalia; order Eulipotyphla; family Talpidae; genus Condylura; species Condylura cristata. The sequence goes on from NW_004567103.1 coordinate 85,201,456, forward strand.
AAGTACTTCAGAGTTAAAATAATCTCCCATCATGACATAACTTGTTGGTAGTAAATTTGAATTAAACCCAGAAAAAGTAAGAATTGTGAATTTTCTCATTGTATTAATGCATTATGGATATAGGAGTAGGATTTTATCAGGGTGGTAAATCTAAAGAGCAATTAAGGGCCAGACTTTATATGAAGCAGATGAAGTGTGTATGACCTAAATTTAAGGAGGCATTTGTGTGACCTGAGGGCAAGAGTCTCCTTAAACCTTAAACCCTAAAGACCTTAGTCCCATCCATGTTGCCATAAAGGACAAGGATTTTTTTTTTTGAAAGGTTTATGTAAAGTGAAATAAGTCAGAAGAAGATGAAAACCAGTGGTGCCACTAAAACCAATGAGGGCTATAAAATAACTAAACTAATATGTAAAGGCAACTAGAAACTAACTCTTGATAGTTGACTCCAGGACTAAGTAACAAGGGGGAGGGGGACATTTAGCTGGGGGGAGAAGAAAATAAGGGAGGGGAAAGTGCAAAATGGGAAGCATCAAGGTCCATGGTGGTGGACTATGGGAGAGATGGAGGTAGATGAACTATGGTGATAACACAATAGTGTTGCTCCAATATTCCCTCAGTTAAAAGTAAATAAATAAATAAAAATTCTTGGTCGCACAGACTTATGGGCCTGAAACAGAATCATAAAGACATTTGGCTGAATTTATTCTCTACAGGGGGTATAGTGTAAGGCTGAGGAGAAAGATGTAGTGAGAAAATCTTATAATCAATATAAGATAGAAAGAAGAGTCAGAACAAAAGAAAATTGCAATTGTGGCAAGGTTAGGGTGAAAGTCTAGAGCACTGAAGTGTTTCAGCACTCAAATGAGAGACAATTTCCAGAAGGAATGGTTGGTGAGGAGTATGTTCCACTTACCAGTTCTGAGTAACAAATTGCTTCAAAACCTGGTGACATGGCCATTTATTAAGTTGATAGAATTCATAGGTCAGGGGTTCACATGGAGCACAGTGGGGTAGACTGTCTCTTTTCCACATGCCTGGGGACTCCGCTGTGAAGGAAGAAAGCCTGTAGGGATTCAGCATCTAATAGCTGGAATTACCTCAAAGTTATTTACTTCTGTCAAGTGTGTCCTTAGGTGGGCTTGTAGGGGAAACCCCGCACACAGTCTTTCTTGCTGGGCTCAAAGAGACCATTGACCAAAAAGCACTGAGGAAGATATATACTTACTCTGACCTCTCTTTGGAAATCATAAATCATGATTTCTACCATATTCTAGAAGTCATAGTAGCCATGTGCTTATTCTAAGTGAGAAAAATTGACTATGTCCTGAGGGAGGAGGCTGTGACTGGGCTCTGAGGAGAACAGAGGACTAGAAACATCCCATGACTATTATTGAAAATTATCTGCCACAAAGCATGACCAGGGTAGGAAACTGGATATAGGACTTGCATTGATTTATTTTAGGATTATGGTGGGTAGAGTTCTAATGTTTAAGAAAATTCATTTAAAAAATGCACATTGGCCAATTGTTTGAGACTTCTGAAAATTAAAGAGGAGGAAAGGAACAGGATAGCAGTTGGAAAATAGAAAGTGCAAGTGAAGCATGTCTCAAACATTAGAAAACTCTCAAATATTCTAATTATTTCTAACAATATACTACGCTGAGGAAGATCTAAACCAACAAATATTTCTGTGCACCTATAACATAGCTGTTAGATGTTTCACATACTATATATATTTAAATCTTCCAACATGGTATATACAAATTTTAAGCCTGTTTTACATAAATAAAATGGAAAACAGCCAGGTCTGATTACATCATCAATTTACAATGAAATTATGAGTAGGGTGGAAGTGGGCATTGCTCAAATGTAATGTTTGTTTATTTTTTCTTTTTCTAACACCTTTACACATAGTGCCTAAAGGTAACTAAATCTAAGTAAGTTGTATCACCATAGAAATTGCTGTATAACATTAATTTATAAAAAGTCTAAGTCCAGTGTGTCCATTGGTTGTCTATAAAAACACAAGTTGGGTTTATGCCTTCCTTCTTTTTTCCTGCTTGAATTAGAAGGAAACAAATAGAAGAATTGTCAACTTTCCTCAAAAATATTTAGATTGGGTGAAGAGTTTAGTGTGTTTTAATTTATAGAGATAAACTCAGAGTGAGAGAAGGGAAAAGGATAAGTGACAGATATGCCTAGGGGTGACTTAACGAGATTCCAGGCTTTGTGCTGGGGAATTAGCACCCCATTGCACACCTGTGCCTCTCTTTGACTGCTGGGGTTTGAGCAGGTATGATATATTGTCCAAAGTCATTCACCTCAGTGCAGCTGAGCCATGATTCAACTCAGAATTTTCAAATTTCAAAGTGCTCTTCATGCTGCCTTCATTGAAAATATAATGGTGTGTTTTCATTGTGTCATCAGCTCAAAAACAAACAAACAAACAAACAAAAAACACACACAACTTTTATAGTTGGTATGAATATTTCACAATTTACAGTACAGAAATCAGCTTGTGAATTTTGGGAGCTAATATTCCATGGTTATTTCACATTACTATACCTCTTTCAAGTCTCAATCCCTTTCCATTTGAATTTATAAGTATGTTTTACATAGAGAACAGCCCAAGGACATAAGGATGATTCTTCCTTCTGAGCAGAGCACCAATTTATTAATTATCCAGTGAAATAAAGGCTGTGTCCTTCTCTATGGTAAATGTTGGACAGGTTTACTTGCAGCACATTGCAAAAGATTTGGAGTTTTTGAGCTTAGCATCTTCAGCTGTGATACAAATTTCTTGCATCAACAGCATCTGTTTTTTTTTTTTTTTTTTTTCTTTTCATATTGCCCTTGTGAAATTAGGGGGATCAACAAAGAAAACTAATAGGTACCTGAAGCTTATGCTGTCTCCTTTTCATGTGTTAATGTCCTGTTTTAGATCCAGGAGTCTATTGTTTCCTCACTGGATACAGATTCTGCAACAAGCATACTTGTTAGCTTCCAATTAGAGTGAACATCTAACCCTTTACTGTTAGTGACAAAATTGGCAATGGATGCTTACCATTTGTAAATAAATATTTAACTACTTTTCTTTTAATTTTTGATAAACACTTATCTTAAAATAAACGTGGGTGATATTTTAAGTAAATAAATTTCCCAAATTGGACTTGAAGTGGGTCCAGGAGATAAGAAACAATAAACATGAAGCAGGAAGAAATAAAAGCCACAGATGAATCTTATAAATATATCACAACTAAATCAAACTCTATATCCATTATTATTATTATTATTATTATTATTATTATTAGATGTATACTAAGTTTGTGTCAGGTAAGAAGGAAACTGATTGTCCCAATAGACAAACATATCTTTCTCAGAGATACTTTGTCTTTGTTCTCTTCTTTAGAAAATTAAAACCCAGTAAATCTTTAACCTAAAGCCAATTATCAAGTTCCAAGATGTACTCATGTAACTGGAGGGAGATAGGAATTTAAAAAACCTTGTCTGACAAGGATTATTAAATCAGTTTGGACAGGAGAGGAAACAGATGCTTCATTATTTCAATGTGTAAACACAGGTTGCAAGTATCATATTTAACTTCTACTAGCCCTCTGGTAGAAGTCAGTACACAATGAAATAAGGGCATATTGCCATTTTGTTATCTTTTAAATATTTCTATTATAGAAGATCAGCTTGGTATATGACTTTGTGAAACAGGTACTTAATTATTGATGCATGTCCATACAACATTTCCCCTATTTTTAATCAACTGATTCATGTGAAGAAAACACTCAGAGGAATGTTTGTCCATGTGGATTTGAGGTGCAACCAACAGAAAAAGCCAATAGGAACTTGAAGTTCATGCTATTTCCATAAGTAAAAATCTTTTGTTTCTTTGTCAGCAATTTAAAGTGGGTATAGCAAGTAATAACTGCACACCAAAATCTGTGGTGCATATCAAGAATATGAATGCTTGGGAGTGCACCCATTTAAGACATAACATAAGTTCAAGAGTAGTAGCGATAATATACAGTCACCTCATCAGGATCAGATAAATGGTTTTTTTAATCCTTGTTATTCAAAGTTCTGAATATGGACCTACAGCCTCTTATCTTCAGACTAATAGACATTGTACAAATGCAGAAACTCAGCTTCCCAGCAGATCCACATAATCAAAATATGAGGCTTAACAAGATCCTCAGGTGATCCATGAACACAATACATCTTGAAACATTGGGGTAATCAGAATAGTTTGATTCTTTCTCCTTCCTCCCTTCATTGTGCACATAAAAATGCAAATCTTTCAAAGCTTCAGCTCTTATCATACATCTTCTTAATGATGCCGCCCAATCAGATAACCTCAGAGTCTGTGTCATTCCATATTTCATCATCAAAATTTTGACTCCTATCTCTCTCTACCTTATGCCTTTGCTACCAATTAAAATCTCTCAAGATTCCATATTTCATCATCAAAATTTTGACTCCTATCTCTCTCTACCTTATGCCTTTGCTACCAATTAAAATCTCTCAAGACACAATACATTTTCTCTGCATCCCAAGTGCATGTGTGTGCATACACACACATTTTTGTCCCATCGTTCCAACAAGCCTGATTTCTTACAGTACCATTCACTTGACTCATAATATCTGCCCCAGCTTCTTCGCCTGCTGTCTAAAATAATCTATCCTGTTTTGTCTTTCCGTTGCACCACAGATCAACTGTGAAATTTATGAGTTCTAACTCTCTACTACTTAGAAAAACATCCCAACCCTCTCAAGTTAATGACTCTTCCAACATTTTCTTCCAGTCACTCCCAGCCAGAATCCCCTCTGCACAGGCCAGTCCTTTGCTCTAGTTCAACCTCGTTTGGTTTTTCCAGTTATTTCTTATAACAATCTTCTCTCATTTTCTCCTGCTACTGCCTTCCACAAACCAAGATCAGCAATTCTTCCAGAGGAAATCTCCAAAGGGACTGATTACAGAGATATGCTAATAACCCACACAGCTCAACAACAATAAATGTAAACAAGCCAGTTAAGAAATGGACAGAAGGCCCTCCCTGGTGGCGCAAGGGTTAGAAAGCAGCACTGCAAGCTGGCGGCAGCCACTTCTGTGCGAGTTCCATCCCCAGCCTTGGAGGTGACCCACATGGCTTGGCAGAACTCTCCTGGCCCGCCCACTCAGCAGACAACTTCCTTGATCTGCCTGTTCTGCTCCCCACACTACCTCTGGTAAAACCTACCACCACATCTGCATCTCTGGCCTTTACCCCAGTTCTCTATGAATAAATAAATAAATCTTAAAAAAAGAAAAAAAAATGGGCAGAATAACTTAATAGATACTTTTCCAAAGAGGAAACACAAATGGCCACAAGCATAAGAAAAAATGTCAACATCCCTCATAATCAGGTGAATGTAAATCAAAACCATGATGAGATACTACCTTATACCATTAAGAATGGCACACATTAAAAAACAATACAAATAAAACAAAAAAACAAACAAAATCTAGCAATGATAAATGCTGGTGAGGATGTAGTGAAAAAAGGAATTAGGCTACACTGCTAGTGGGAATGAAGACAGCTTCAACCATTATGGAGTTTCTTCATATGGAATTGTCACATGACCCAGCAACAACCCCCCTCCTAAGGATCTACCCAAAGGACAAAAAAACATTGACTCAGAAGAATACTTGTACCTATATGTTATGTTTATGGAAGCACTATTTATAATTGGTAAAATCTGAAAACAACCCAAATGTCCCAAAATAGATAGCTGGCTAAAAAAAAAAAAAAAAAAAAAAAAAATGTGGTATTTGCACACAATGGAATATTATGCAGCAATCAAAAACAAACTAATGACAATTGCAGTAATATGGATGGACCTAGAGGGAATTATGCTCAGTGAAATGTCAGAAGGAAAAATGCAAATATTGGCTGGTCTCACTTATAGGAAGGTTATAGGTAAGCCAAATGAGTTAAAAGGGGAAAAATAATAAGAAAAACAAAACAAACCCAAACAGAAATATACTTATAAACCAGGGACTTTCTGCAGGTGAGGGGAGAGGGAGAGGGATGGGAACAAGGGACAGGAGAACACAGAGGACCACGGGGATGCTGCATGGGTGAAATGGTGATGGAAATTCTGTGGAGACTACACCTGAGTAAAGAAAGTATTGCTAAAAATACTTGGTGGTGCAAGGGGCTAAAGCACAGCACTGCAAAGCTGGCCACAGCTGCTTCACTTTGGTGCGAGTTAGAGCCCTGCCCAGGAGGTGACCCATATGGCGAGGCAGACCCCCTGGCCCACCTGCTGCTCCTCTTTGCAGTGTACTTTATCAATCTGTCTGCTCTGCTTCCCTCTGAATCTGATAAATAATCTCACCTCCCCTGCAACTCTCAACTGTACCCCAGTTCTGTATGCATAAATAAATGATCTTTAAAAAAATGAACTGTGGGCCCTCCCTCGTGGCACAGTGGATTTAAGCACAGCACTAAGAAGCCAAAAAGCCACTCCAGCATGAGTTCGATCCCTGCCCCAAAAGTGACCCACAAGATGTGTCAGACCACTCCTGACCCGCCCACTGTTCCTGTCAGCTGTGTACTTCATCAGTGGACTGTTCTGACCCCCACTCTGCCTCTGGTGAATCCTCTCATCACTCTTGTACCTCTGGCCTGTACCCCAGTTCTATATGCATAAATAAAAAAAAATCTTTTTTCCCTTTTAAAGATTTATTTATTTGTGCATACAGAGCTGGGGTACAGGCCAGAGGCTCAGGGGCGGTGAGAAGCTTCACCAGAGATAGAGTGGAGAGCAGAACAGGCAGATTGATGAAGTACACTGCTGAGGGGAGCAGTGGGCGGGTCAGGGGAGGTCTGCCACTCCATGTGGTCACCTCCGGGGCATGCGGGATTCAAACTCATGCTGAAGTGGCTTTAGCTTCTCAGTGCTGTGCTTTAACCCTCTGCACCACCAGGTAGGGCCAATAAATAAATCTTTAAAAAAAGAACCACAATGTAAAATCTGAATGCAGGCATGCATACATACATACATAAGTAAATAAGTGAGTAAATAAATCAACAAATAAATAAATAAGTAAAGGAGATGATTATTTTTTAGCTTTGCTGCTGCATTTATTTCTCCCTCTCTTAAGTTCTTTCTCTGTCTTTCTTTATCTGGCTTACATGCTAGAGATCCTTTAAATATTCCAGGAAGGTGGGGGTGTCTAGTTTTACAAAATCCTCCAGTTTTTCTTTGTCTGAGAATGCTTTTTTCTTTTTTTTCCCTCTCCCTCAGATCTAAAGGAGAATCTTACAGGATATATTATTCTTGGTTGGCAGTTTTTTTTTTTTTTTTCTTTTTAAGATTTATTTATTTGTGCTTACAGAACTGGGGTACAGGCCAGAGGCCAGAGACTCAGAGACTCAGGGGTGGCGAAAGACTTCACCAGAGACAGAGTGGGGAGCAGAACAGGCAGATCGATGAAGTACACTGCTGAGGGGAGCAGTGGGCGGGTCAGGAGAGGTCTGCCATGCCATGTGGTCACCTCCAGGGCAGGCGGGGATAGAACTCATGTGAAAGTGGTTTCAGCTTCGTAGCGCTGTGCTTTAACCCGCTGCGCCACCAGGGAGGGACCCGGTTGGCAGTTTTTAATCTTTAAAGTTTTTGATGAAAGTATCCCATTCTCTTCTTGTCTGCAATGTTTCTTCTGAGAAATCTGATGTTAACCTGACTTGGGTTCCCAAAACTTTGGCTCCTTTATTTTCTTAAGTATCATTTTAACTTCATTACCTTAATGTAATATTTTGATAATGTATTTAATATCCACATTCCCACAAAATGTAAATGTTATGATGCATGAGACAGTATCTGGATTGCTTAATTTCATATGTTCCTCTGCCAAAACAGTGTCTGTCTTAGAGTAGGTATCTGGCTAACAATTGTTTTATGAAAAAAAAAAAAAAGTACAACTTTTCTCGTCTATTGGGTCTTTATATTCTTCAATTCTTCTACCTCAAATTACTCAAATGAAGTTTTCTTTTTCCAATTTTTTTGGCATTGCAATAACATTGCATTAAAGTTTACATATTTTATAGACTCATCAGTGAGAATCATAATGTGTATATACTGTATTAAGTTCATTGCTGAAAGTTCAGGTTATTCTTCACTATTTCATTGTCTCTTTTTTCTTATTTACCCACCTCCCTTCTCCTTTCCTTCCACTAATGGGTCATTTAGTTCACAATTTTATATTTGTTTTATTTAGTTTTATCATTTGTTTGTATTCTTCATATTCCACATGAGTGAAATCATAGTGTTTGTCTTTTTCTTCCTGATTACTTTCATTTAATACAATTCCCTCTAGCTCCATCCATGTTGTTGCAAACATGGGGATTCATATATTTTGAAAACTGTGTATAATTAAGTTGTGCATATAAATCACATCCTCTTTATACATTTTTCAGTTAATGGGATCTTAGATTACTTCTGGTTCTTAGCTATAGTACCTGGTAATGCAATAAACATGAGGATTTATATCTATCTATATGCATATATGTGTGTGCTGTGTGTATATATAAAAATGAGGAATATGCTTATCAAAATCCCATCCCACAGTTACAAAGATTGGATTATTATGTTAGGTACAAAATAGTAGTGCTCACTCTTTGGACAGTTTATAAAACAGCACTAGATGAGAATCCTCTCAATTTTACATTGAAACAACTCTCTGGTACTGTCATTCTGCATGGAGAGAAGTGGGAGATAACTAATTTGATGCCACTGGTTATTTAATACCCCCAATCTCTGTAGTATTCCTGTTTTGTCTAGTTGTGCTTTTCAATATCAAACTAGAACCACTTGCCTGTGGGAAAAGCCACAGTCCCCAGATTCCTTGTGTTTCTGTGGGCTGAGTTCTCACTACTATTTCGCATTAGTATAATCTCTGTCTTTTCAAAATGGTGTAAGAAGTCACTGATTCCCTCCATATCCTTGATCTGTTACTAATTTAATGTTCACTATGTATTAGCTTTACTAATTTAATGATAACCATGGTAAGTTGCAGATAAGTGTTACAAATCAATTTGCACCTTGAAAGAGAAGTAATAGCAAAATAGTAAAAATACATGTTCTTAGGTTTCATCCTAGTCATTATAAATATAATTTCAAAAATCAACTTCAGTTAGTTTCTGATTATTTTCAATTCCAGGCCAGTTACTACTTAGGATGTCCTGTCTTAGAGAGGGTCTCAATCAAGGTTTAGCTTATAAACTCTTTTCTTCTATAGGGTCTGTGAATTCAAACTTGGCATATGCATATACACTAACTGATTTACCAGTAAATGGTCAATAAAGTTATACTAGCAAGAAAGAAAAATAGGAAGGAAATGTAGGAAAGAATAAAATTTATTCAATGAAATTACCAATAACCTGAGTACAAGTTGTAAGCTAAACATTTCATAGGTGCTGGAAGTAAATATAACTTTTTCTTTGTGTGGGTGAATACTTTGATTTTATTTGCCTTAGAAATTAAAGTAATCACAGGGTTCCAGTCCAACATGACACTGCTCATTTTTCTCCCACAATTACCCCAAATTTAAAGCTTATAATAGAACAATTTCTATTGAAAGCAATCCCAAAACTCACTGAGTTACTCTGATGAACCAGCCAAATGAGAAAACATCCACAGCGAAATGTATAGAAAAGGATGAACCACATTCTTGCAATAAACACCATTTTAACACAATAGCATAAAATCTAAAGGGAACTCAAGTCTTAGCATCTTCATGAGTAGTGAAATAGTTAGGTAAAACATAAAGCACATCAGTTTTTAGAATCTTCATTTGAAATACAGTAGCCCTACACTAAAAAAAAAAAAAAAAAAAAAAAAAATCCTAGTTCTTAAATCCAAAAGTACATGTTTCCACAAGATCAACAAGAGTGCAACAGATAAAGAAATAGTTCTTAACAGATTTGTGAAGACTCTCTGGATATATTTTCTTAAGACACAAAACAGGTTTCCAATAAAATGTTCATCTCCCATTCTTTCTCTGAGAGAGGCACATACACATAATCTAATTTAGCATATATCTAACAGATGATTGTAATCTTCTAGAAGACCAAAGAAGCAAAGGTGGTTTTCATAGTTTCCCTCTAGTCCACCTCAGAACATACCTCAGAACACCTCAGTGTCTCCCTGAAAAGAGATAGTACAAGATTATCACCTTTTCTGTTTTGACCCAGGGAATGCACTCCATCATAGTCTGGACTATAGTGAAGAAAAAAAAAAAAAAAACACGCCTTAATTGTATGTAGGTCAAGATGCAGAACAGAGATATCAAACAGAACTATCCATTTCTTCTCAGGAATTTCTTGAGAGATCTCTGAGTGTTTAAATAGTTGCCACATGAGGATTTGGCTCTTAAGCAGCTTGAATCTGGGTACTATCTGAGGTTCTTCCTTTTCTATTGATAATCCTTGACACATCCTGAAGTATTGGAAAATTCCAAGCAATAAGAAAGAAGGTGGCATGGGCAATAACATTTTGAGATAAAACCTAGTGCTTGAGCCAAGATGAACAATCAGATTTATTTTCTACATAAGGCCACTGTTTTAGTAGATAGTGGTATTTATTTTATCCAATACCAATAAACCAATACAGAGAGTAAAAGACAGTGAAAACACAGACAATTATTTTCCTAATAAAAGAACAAAATAGAACTTAATCCAATTGAGATAAGTGATATACCTAGTAAAGATTCAAATAATAATCATAACCAATATATCAAAGGTCATACCAATTCATGGACATGGTGATACTTTCAACAGAGAGATAGAAAATGTATTATCATACTAAATAGATATCACATAGATTAAAAATAAAAAAACTGAATTGAAAAATTAAATGGGGGGAGCTCAACATCAAACTAGATAAGGTAGAAGAAAGAACCAGAGAAATAGAATACAGGGTAGTAGAATTCATCCAATCAACAAACAGTAAATAAAGATTGAAGAAAATGAGCGAAGATATGTTAAAGGTCATATGGAGTACTGTATTACAGAACTGCAACTTTTAGAGGTATAATAAAGATTAAACAGAGAGAAAAGTTGTAGAATGTTTAAGATGCAATGGTTGAAGACTTCCCTAACCTGAACAAAAGAGACATTCATTTATAGGGAACCAGAGAATTTCTAAATCAGATGAATCAGAGACCTATACATGACCTATAACTAAACTATACAAGTTTAAGTCAATGAAAAAACTATAGTAAATATATCCCCATAATCAAAAAGATCTAAATATACCATTATAGAAAATCAAGAATTTTCTTGAAAAGTGAACAAAGATCAGGACTATAAAATAAATAAATAAATTATAAAGTAGAAAAATTGAAATAATAAATCCAAAACCACCAGCAGGGGCTTTAAATATTAAATAACTAGGTTTTACAAACAAAAGTAATAGAGTAACTGAATGAGGACAACTAACATTACTACAATTCATGTACAAGAGATTTACATCAGCATTAAGGGAACACACAGACTGAAGGTGAAAGGATGGAAAAACAAATCTATGTAAATGAAAACTGACATGAGGATATATTTATATCAGAAAATATAGACTTTAATCTAAAGCTGTAAGACAAAACAAATAAAATCATAATGTAAAGAGGTGAACCCACAAATAGTATAACATTTGTATATACTTTTGCAAACAATATAGGTGAACCAAATATATATTAAGCACACATGAAGAGATTTTATGTGAGAAATAGATAGCAATACAATAGTGCATGTTTATCCATATCTTTTCCTAGACAATGGAATGCTTATTTTCCAGAAAGAAAAATCAGCATGGACACATTGGGTTTCACCTATTATGTTGTAATGACTTAACCGATTTATATTGATCATTCCATCCAACAGCAACAGAATGCATATTATTCTGAAGAACATAGAACATATGGGACAGTATCCAACATAGAACTTAAATTAACCTACAAAATTATCCTGAAGAAATTTAAGAGTAAAGCCTTATCAAACTTATTTCAACAACAATGGCATGATGGTAAAAAAAAAAAAAAAAAAAAAAAAACTATAAGAAGGAAACTGGAAAAATCACGAATATGTGGAAACTAAACTGCAGCTGAGAAACTAATGCAACAACAGCAAAAAATAAAACATCAAAATCTTGAGACAATATATGTAGAAGTAAAACTACCCAAACAAATGACATGCTACAAAAAAAGTTCTAAGAGGAAAGTTCACAGTGTTGAATGCCTATATCAAGGTAAATGAAAGAAACGCAAAATAAAAATCAAACAAAGAAGCTGAGCTTAAGGACCTAAAAGTAGATAGAAAAAGTACAAGATGAGCTAAAAATGAGTAGAATGAAGAAAACAGTAAAATTTAGAGTGGAAATAGATGAAATAGAGATGAGAAGGTCAATTGAATAAATCGGTAAAATTAAGGTGCTTTTGAAATAGAAAAACCTTTCTGTAGAAAAGAGAGAGTCAATGAAATAAAACTAAGAAGAGGCATTAGAATTTATACCATACAAATATGATGGTTCATAGAAACTACTATGAGCATTATATGCCAACAAATTAGATCACTTGGAAGAAATGGATAAATCCACAAGTTTGATAAATCCATCAAATCAGAAAATTGAAGTCAGAGAATATATCTGAATAAACCAATTCTTAGTAAAGCTTTGATTTAATAAGCAGAAACTTCACAAAATTAAATGTCTAAGATGATTTTACTGGTGAATTCTACTAAGTAGTTAAATAGAAATAGTGCCTATTTTTTTTTCAAAATCTTCCTACAATACAAGACTTTGTAATTTCAACCCACTTTATGAGACCAACATTACCCTAATTCCAAAAACAGATAAGGATAATACAGGAAAAGAAAACTATAGGAAAATACGCTTTATAAGCATCAGTGCAAAAATCTTCAACAAAAAATTAGCAAACAGTAGACTATAAAGTAATCAAAATTTTTTCTTTATTTTTTTAATAGTTAGTATGTATGCATATAGAAATGGGGTGCAGGCCAGAGTTGCAGGGGTAGGTGAGATGATTCACCAGAGACAGAGTGAGGGGCATGGCAGGCAAATCAATGAAGTACACTGCTAATGGGTGCAGCCGCTGAGACAGGAGAGGTCTACTGTTCCATGTGGATCACCTCCAGGGCTGGGGATAAAACTAGCACTGAAGCCACTGCGGCTAGCTTGCAGTACTACATCTTAACCTGCTGTGTTACCAGGGAGGGCTCAAAACTCTTTTCAAAAGTGACTTATTGAAGAGATGCAAGGATGGTTGAACATGTGCAAGAAATCAGACAGTTTATTATATAGAATTCATAAAGGATACAAATCATCAATAGATGAGATAAAACCTTTGTTATAATTCAACATCTATTTATGATAAGGATTTTTAATATATTGACTTCATATGTACCCCAATATAACAAAAGCCAATGTGGCAATTTGATAATTAACATTACACACAGTGGTAAAATGAAGAAAGCTTTCCTCTATGTTCATGAACAAGCCAGGTATATCTGTTGTGGTCATTTTTATTCAACAAAGTGTTTAGGCAGGGTAATCTAGAAAAATAGAAAGACAGGACATGCTAATTTGAAAAGAAGTACATTTATTTATATTTGCAGATCATATGACATTATATATGTAAAATTCTAAAGACTTTTCAAAATAACTGTTAGAACAATTAAATTCTTGAATTTTTGCAGGTTATGAAAGCATGTTAAAAAACTTAAATTTTGTTAATGTACTGCATACATTAATAATAATCTATAATAAATATAATTTGAGAATGCAATCTATTTATAATAAAATAAAAAAGAACAAATAGAAAATGATTTTACCAATGTGAGAGAACTTTATGCTAAATAACATAAGACTTCAAAAGAGAAATCGAGAAGTACCAAATAAATGAAAAAATATTTCACACTCAGAAATTGGAGGAATACACATTATTAAATGGTTCATATTGCCCAAAGCAAATCACAGATTCAATAGAAACCCTATAAAATTTTGAATATTTGTTTTATACATTAAAATATATAAAAACTTCTAACATGTATATGGAACCACAGATTATGAATCAAAACAATCTTGAAAAAGAAGAAAGTTAAAAGACTCATAATTTCTGATTTCAAAATATATTATAAAGCTATAGTAATCAAGTTAGTAGGGTGCTGATATAAAAAAAAGATCTAGAGCAATTGAACAGAAAATAAACTAACATCTTGTATATACGGTCAATTAATTTATTACAAAAGATTCAAGAATGTACAATGGTGAAAGAATAGACATTTTAGTATACAGTATTAGAAATATTAGACTTCCACATATGAAAAAATGACTGTATCTCATTAATACCACACACAAATATTAACTCAAATTGGAACAAAGATTTGCACATATAACCTTAAATATTAAAACTTCTAAAATAAAATACATCAGTCTTTGTAATGACTTGCATTAGTTTCAGAAGCAAACAATTAAAGGGAAAAATAAACAAGAAGAATGACATCTAACAAAAAGATAACATCAGCACTACAAAGAAACTGTGAACAAAATGAAAAGGCAACTTCATATGAAAGAAAGTATTTGTAAATTATATATCTGCTAAAGGTTTAAAATCCAAAATAAATAATTAATATAATTCAAAAGCAAAAAATATAGATAATCTGATTGAAAAATGGACAAAATAACTAAATAGATTTTTCCCCAAAAAAATACAGATGAATGTGTGAAAAGATGTTCAGCATCACTAATTGCCAGGTAAATGCAAATTAACACCATAGCAATGCTATCAGGTTACACTTACTAAAATGGTCATCATTTTAGTAAGTGTATAAATGATACACTTAAGACATATTGGCAAAATATGGAAGTAATGGAACTCGTGTCACTGTGGGAATTTAAACTGATGAAGTCACAGTGGAAAGTAATATAGAGGTTTTTCAAAAATTGGGTCATAAATTGCCATACAGTCCCATAATCCCTCCTCTGGGTACATGCCAAAGAAAAGGAAAACAGAATATTAAGAAGACATATGCATGACCATGTTCATTACAAATGCATTATTCAATATTTGTCATGAAATTGAAACAACCTTAGAGACTATCAAGAGAATACTAGATTATGAGTATGTTGTACAGATAGGCATTGACATATTCAGAAGAAAAAAAAAAAAGGAACTCTTGTCATTTCTTACGATCTGAATATACCTTGAGGGCATTATGGTAAATGAAGTGAGCCAAATAAAGAAGAACAAATACTACATGAATTCATGTATATGTGGAATTAAAAAAAAAAATACCAACTAAACTCACAAGAAACAGAAAGCAAAAAAAAAATTTCAAAAAAAGGTAAGAAGTTGATAAAAAGGCACACACTTGAAACTAGAACATGAAAAAAGTCTGAAAGAATATGAATGAGGATTTGCTGTAAAACATGGTGACTAAAATTCATCCATTGTATTGTATAATTGAAATTTTATGAGAGTCAATATTCTGATATTCTCACTACAAAGTAAGATAAATATTTAAAGTAATAATTAACTAGATTTAGCATCTAGTTAATTCACAATATATGTATATTAAATCACCAAGTTAAATACTTTAAATAGCTTCAATTTTAGTTTTCAATTATTCCTCAATTAATTTAAACTTTAAAAGTAAATAAATGTAAAATCCATATAACTTCTGGGATTCTGTTTAGCTTCCCCTCCAATTAAGCAAATAAACAATTTAGTTTTCCAGGATTGTAAATCTTTTTCAACTCATAATACTTATACCACTTGATTCAAAGTGTAATTCTCCCTGCATGATAGATTGTAATAATTTCACCTTAAATATCAAAATCCAATGGGAATCTAACTTGGAATCAAAAGGCCAAAGACATTCTCTATCACCACAGCAATGCCATCCCAGGAAAATATTTGATCATGAGTCATAAAGATCTGTTCTGAGCCATGAATTATATTTAGAGGGAGATGGTAAACACAATTTGCTTTCAAGTTTTATATCTTCAGCAGACTCATTTTCTCAGGTGTTAATATGAAGAGATGTAAATAGCCCAGGAACTATTTTTTGAAACACAAGCTATAAAATTAATGATCTCTGCCAAAGATTCTCACATTTCTCATCGTGATAAACAAATTGAACATAAAAACTACTGGCTGGATGTGCCTTTAGTGGCAAAGGAGTGCCTGTGTATGTGTGTGTGTGTCTCTGCGTGTGTATGTAAGGGGGAGAATTGGGTAGTGGGTAATATAATCTTTATAAAGGAGAAGAGGAAAATAAGCAGAGCTTTAAATTATATTGGTCTAAAAATAGCAGGTGTTCACTGGAATATTTGAAAGGCGTACGTGAAGAATAGCAAACTCATCACTTTCTTGCCAGGTATATGCATGAAATTTAGTTTTAAACCATACCATTGCAAGGTTAAAGGGAACCAAATATAAAAGATGTAAATCTATGGACCTGTGAGTTTGGAGTTAATTGTTCACCCAGGTGGAGGCCTCTGCCAGGTGAGACCCATTTGTACTTTATTCCTCACTTAATGCAATCTACTGGCCATGCAGAAAGACAGGATCCAACGGATTCTACTAGATGCAAATAAGAGGACAAAGTCTTTCTAAAAAGAGATAACAAAGAAATATCAAGAGCACATTTAAAATATCAATTTATATTTTCCTTAAGACAAGGCTTAAATGACCTATCATTTATTATCTTATAAAGGAATGTTCACAAATATAGTAGACATAAAAACAGACTTTTAAGATACATATAGAAAAATAGTGATATATAAGATTTCCATTTTCTCCTGGGATTCAATTCAGGCTATTATATGTTTATTGATTGATTGATTGCTTTTTAAGATTTTCTAATTCTAATGTATGCATACAAGAACTGGGGTGAAGGCCAGGCATGTAGGGAGGGAGAGTGATCAGAGGGATCACCAAAGACAGAGTGGGGAGCAGAATAGGTGGTTGTACTGAAATACACTGCTTAGGGGAACAGAGATCAGGACAGAAGAAATCTGATGCTCCATGTGGGTCACCTCCCTGGCCATGGATCAGTTTGAAATCACTGAACCACCAGGGAAGCCCCTATATTTTTATTTCACTATAAATGTTGTCAGTTTTTGTAGGAAACCCATATATAGAATATGTTAGGGGGAAAGGATGTCCTGAAGGAACTCTTCAGTTTTGTGGGCTCCACCCCCTACTCCAGTTTTCTGGACTCCACCCCCTCCTCCAGTAAACTACAACTACCAGCAATACCACAAAGAGAACTGCGAGGACCCAAGGGCAGAACTAAGCAGGTATTCTGGGACTTTGGGGAGTATATAAGGGAGCCATGTTAGATGTGCTCACTCTGGACCGTGTGGCTGGAGACCGGTCACTTGGCTCTTGATGAGCTATCAGTGTGTTACTGGAGCTCCAAGTCAGCAGAGCTGGTAGGTGGCTCTAGTTAACTTGTATCACTCTCTCTCTTCCCCTGGATTGTACCTTTTCCTTTTCCCTTTGTAAATACACCCATTATTGACCTTTTGTGTCTGCAGTACAACTGAATTTTAAGCACATGGGTGAGGACTCACAGGAGCAACCCTGTTCACACTGGGTTGCCCTGTAACAAATAGATTTTGGCTAGGCCCTTCCTAGTTACACAAAAGATTAAAGGGCAGCCCTGCAAGATAGCCATACCCTCTTCCCTTCGATTTTGATCTTCTTACCCCAGAGGTGATCAACCTGGAGCAGCAGCCCTCTTCCATCTGTCTTCTGCTTCCTGCTCTGCCTCCGGTGAATCCTCTCACTGCTTCTGCACTTCTGGCCTGTACTCCAGTTCTGTATGCATAAATAAATACATACATATAAGAAAAAAAAAAAAGAATGGATTTTACCCATCCAAAGTATGGGGGGTTGGGGGGGGGCTGAATCTGGTTAATTACATCTGCAAGTGAATTTTCCTGAGGTAATAAAGTTGGTGAAAAATAATAATCAAAATCAATAAATGAATCAATCAATCAATGAACAAATATATAAATAGTAGAAAGTTCCCCCAGTAACTAATCATATACCTGGATGAATATAAATTACCTGTTTGGCGATCTAAAAGTATGTCATAGATCTAACACCATCCCTCTGTTTAATCTGGTTTTTAGCAACAGATTTGAGCCCAGGAATTGTCATGAAATCAACTCTCAGAATTAGGGGCTATTACTCATGTTTTGCAAAGAATGAAACTATAGAGAGAGAAGTTAAATAATCTGTCAAAGTGCCTTTGTTGCCAGGAAGTAGAGCCAAACTTTGAACCATGGCCACCTGGGCCCTGGGTCTGAGCTCTGGAAGGAAGCATAGGAGATCCAGGGAGTAGTGAAAATCCACAGAAGGGTGTAGAGAGAAGTGGAGATCCCCACCATGAGTGAAGTCCCTCTCCTTTCCCCACTACTCATTCTCCATGTCTTTCATGTTTAATATAGCTAACAGCCATCTTACAGTGAGGAATGAACCTAGTGAAAAGAAATGTTTTGATAGATGTGAATTTTCTCTTTGACAGAAATTTAATCTTGGAAAAAGAAGTTTTTGCCTAATGAGTTTTTACCTAATGAAGTTTTCCATAGATGGGAGAGGGGTATTAAGACAACTCCAGTTAATGCTATGATGGAAATGAGACTGGCAGCTGTCAAGCATCCTCCTGATAGTAGCTGGGGGCTTTAGCTTTGTGAAGGCTAAAGTCTGTGCATTTCTCTACTAATTAAACAGAGGAGGTAATTTTATTTCTCACAGTTTAAACAAGTTGAGTGAGATTGTGGATATTGGCAGAAACAGAACCAGATTTGATTTAGCATCCACATAACCCTCCACTCAAAAATGTATAAGGCATGAGGCCAGCTTGTGTGACAGAGTCTGTATTTGTTGTAATTTGAGCCAGAGTCAGAATGTGGAGTGTACTTGAACCATCCTTGCTACACTGTCTAACAGTAGACAGTCTAGTTGTGGGGGAATTCTGTGCATTTGTTTGAGCAGGGGAGGCATTTGGGTTAGAGAAGGACAATAATAGCTGCTTTACTCAGTTTCTTGCTATGTGATTTGTGTGTCTCCCCTCCTCTCAACTGAGTACTACAGGAAAGAAGAATATGGAAGCTCTTGGGTCCTCCCTGGTAGCACAAGTGGTTAAAATGAAGCACTAGTTAGCTGTCTGCAGTTGTTTCAATCCCTGGCCTGGTAGCTGACCCACATGGCACAGCAGAACACTCCTGTCTCACCCGCTGGCCCCCTCAGCAGTATATTTCAGTACATCTGCCTGTTCTGCTTCCGACTCTGTCTCTGGTGAATCTTCTCACCACCTCTGCACCTCTGGCCTGTACCTCAGTTCTGTATGCATAAATAAATGTAACTTGGAAAAAAAAAAAGAGAGAGAGAGAAAATGGAAGCTCTCATCTGCCTGCTATGATGGTTTGGGGAAATCTGTTTCAGGTGCATTCCTCTGTCTTTATATCCTAAAATTCAGGGCACCTGATGCTTTTAAACTTCAGACCCAGCAAGAGCTTAACTTTTGTTGGATATTGACCAAAATAAGGAACTGGGGTAAGGCTAAGACCAAGAGAAAGGGAAACAAAGAAACAAACAACAACAAAAAAAGCATACACACACATGTATACACACCCACCCATGTATGCATACATGTACATATACACATGCATATATAGACACGTATACATAAAGGCACACACACACACACACACATCCTTTGAGTGACTTTTCTTCTATGGCCTCATTTCTTTTTAAATAGACTTGCAAAATTTCAACTTTAAAAGATGACCTGAGTCTTGGTTTCCATATACCTCCCCTTTTCCCATTGCACTTTGTGTTGGTGATGATTTCCTGCTATTTTTAGCCTCTAACCTTTATGCTGTCACCTGTTCTGCATAGCTTCTCAGGATCACCATTTTCCCTCTGATTTGTTTTGAGGGTGATTCTTGGGAATGTCACTGGAACAGATGTAATCAGGCTGAATCCTTTGTGTTGTGGATCCCATATATTTTAATAAGTTTAAAGAACACTGCAATTATCAAAATAATCCAGTTATGAAATATTTTCATATTTCAATGACTTTTTCTTCTTTTTTAAAGTTTTAATAGTTATTTATGCATACAAGAGATGGGGTGCAGAGGATTCACCAGAGACAGAGTGCGGAGCAGAACAGGCAAATTGACTGAAATATACTGCTGAGAGGAGCAGGCTAGATTGGAGAGGTCTGCAGGGTCATCTCCCTGGCTGGGGATTGAATTTATGCTGCAGTGGCTGTAGATAGTCTCATAGTGCTGCGACTTAACTCTGAGCTACCAGCGAGACCTCTCCAGTGAATTTAATTCATGTGTTTTTTCCTGGTAAACTCTGCTCTCATTGTTTGAGGTAACCATTATTTGATTTCTGCCTAGGTAAGTTTCCTTTTCTAGATATTCAAGAACATGGACTTGTACAGTGTTATCTTTTGAGTCTAGCATTTATCATTTATGATATTTTTGAGACTTATCTGTGCTAAGCATATAAGAGTAGTTGGTTTGTTTTTATTATGAATATTTTCCATATTATAAATATCCTACATTTTTATCATCTGTCAGCTCATAAATGTTCTGTGTTCTAGTTCTACTATTACTAATACTGCTATGCAATTTGTAATTATGACTTTGAGTGAAAATAAATAATAAATTTAAAGATGGAATTCATGAGCTACATGGGGAATTTATGTTTAAATTTCAAGAAAATATCAAATATTTTCTACTATAGCTATTTTATATGGCTACCAATGAAGAATAAGAGTTCCTAATCTTCCCATGTCTTTGTTAACACTTGAATTCTCTTTCATATAGCCATTATATCTTCCATTGATAACCTGTTGTAGCTTCACTGAGTAAAATTTCACAAGTTAATATTGCCTTGGAATATTTCATGTGTGTGTCACTCATCTATTCCTACACTGGTGAAACATCTACACAAATCTTTTGTTCATTTTATTTTTTGTCACTGAATTATGAATATATATTCTGCATTCAAATGAAATATATGGCAGGAAATACTTTCATTTAGTATTAGGAAACTGACTATTTTCTTCATGAACTTATGAAACATTAAGTTTTAAACATTTGCTAATTAATTTGATCATTTTCTTTTCTGTCATGTAATTTGTGTTTTAAATAAGGAATAGTTTTTTAAATGAAGGTTACACCATTATCTCATATGTTATTTTCTAGAATTTTTTTTTCTGCGATTGCTTTTGTTAAATATATATTTTTTAATTGTGATAATACTGTCTTACAAGATCATATATAATTTAATGTTAGAGACTCACACTCTTTAGATGTACGCTACTACACCACCAAAACTCTGAAAGTTTTCCACCATAATGCATTGTACTCCTTCTACACTTGCTCTTTTTCCTCAACCAGTAGTAGCCTTAAATCTTCAGTCAGATTTCTAGGGTTTGTTATTTAGTAGACCCATATATATATATGTATATATATATATATTTTTTTGATATCCCACCATATGTCAGTGACATCAAGCATTTGCCTGAAACATTCTGATTTATTTAGCTTAGAATGATCCCTCCATTCCCATTCATGTTGTCACAAAATTTAAGAGCTTATCTTTTTTATAGCTGAATAGTATTCCAGTGTGTGTGTGTGTGTGTGTGTGTGTGTGTGTGTGTCTCACATCCCCCCAATCTATCTGTTTTTGGCCTCATATGTTTACCACAGTTTGGCTAATATAATTAATGCTGCAGTAGCGATTAGAGTTCATGTATCTTTTCATATAAATTTTATACTTGCATTGGTATGTTTTGATCTATGATCCATGTTGAATTAATTATGACCTAAATAGTTGAGTGGATGTTTTTGCCTGTCTATATACAATTGTTTAGTACTATTTGCTACAATATTATCATTTATGTATTGCATTGCTTTGGCACCCTTGTAAAAAAAAAATGACGAAATTTAATTTTTTACTTTCAGTTCTGCCCTGCTGATCTTTCTGCCAGTGCTCATGGCAAGACCACACTACCTTCATTTTACTATTTTTAATTTTTATTATTTCCAGTATTCATATTGACTCATATATTTAATATAAATACATTTTGATATCTACAAAAATAAAATTTTGATATAGAATATGGTTGTTTGTAGATTATTTCACAGATAAATTTTCTTTTGAAAATGTTATTTTTCTAACCTATGAATGTAATTATTTTCTTTATTTAGGAATTATTTAAATTTTAAGTCTCAAGAGTTTTCAATTTATAAACCTTATGTTTCTTTCACTAACCTTATTCATATATAGTTTTTCTCCTTGAAAGCTAATGTGAATAGACATATCTCCTTGATTTTATTTTTAGATTACTCATTGACAGGATATAAATATTCTACATTTTATTTTTAATATGCTGATCATTTATGCAGTCACTATGAGAAACATATGAGTTCTAGTTTTTTTTCCCTTTGCATAGTTTGTTTCCTCATATTTTCTATGTATATAATAATTGCATCTATGGGAAAGGCAATTTGTTTTCCTTCATAGTTGCTGAGCTTTACTCTTTCTTCCTTTCCCCATCTTCCTTCTTTCCACCCTCCTTAGAGTATTTCACTGCTGGTTGCTAGCTACAAGCACAAGGTAGACTCAAAGTCCTAGAGCAGACATTCTTAGTTCTTGCTACTCTTAGGGAAAAAACATTCAATATTTCACCATTAAGTAAAAAAAAAATTGCAGAGGTTAAGAAATTATCTTCCTTTGTATATTGCTAAGTTTTATTATGAATTTGTATGAACTATTGTCAATTAGTCTGCATCTATTGACATGTTTTTATGCTTTTTTGGACCTTTATTGTATTAATTTTATGGATGCATTAATTTATTTTGAATTTCTAAAACAACTTTGTATTCCTAGGGAGGACCTATTTGACTATAGTGTAAAATCCTTTATTTGTATTGCAAATTTCAATTTGATGTTATTTTGTTAGGTATGTTTAGCCCTAAGTTCAAGACAATTATTTGGCATGTTAGTCTGTGTGTGTGTGTGTGACATTTTAATCTTGTGTCAGTATCAAGGTGATAGTAACTGGATTCATACATTAAGATGAGAAATGTTCCCTTAGACACTATAACTGAACATTTTATGAAGAATTAGGATTTATTCTTTAAATAATTGGTAGAATTTGGCATGTGTCTAGACTTTCCTTTGAAGCATTGTTTCTAAA
Organism: Condylura cristata; assembly: GCF_000260355.1. Taxonomy (NCBI): domain Eukaryota; kingdom Metazoa; phylum Chordata; class Mammalia; order Eulipotyphla; family Talpidae; genus Condylura; species Condylura cristata. The sequence goes on from NW_004567103.1 coordinate 85,224,756, forward strand.
TATTAATGTAATTTGTATATTGATTTTCTATTTATTTATTTATTTATTTATTTATTTATCTATCTGTTTGTTTTCCCATTGTTGTGAGTCAGTTTTGATAATATTTGTCTTCTGAGGATTTCTCAAGTTCATGTAAACATCTATACTTGGGACATATTTTTCTAATATTCTGAATTCTGATGGACTGACAATTTATGTTCCCATTTTCATTCTTAATTTTGGCAATTTATGTATTTTTTTTACTTGGTCAGTATATACCATGGTCTATATACTTTTTTTTTTCCCTGTAAAAGCTAGATAGTAAATGTTTTAAGACTTGCAAGGTCAGATAATATCCTATTGCAAGTAATTAGCCCTGTTACTGTAGTGTGAAGGTTGCTATAAACAGTGCATAATTGAATGGAGCATTGCTGTTCTCCAATAAAACTTTATTTGTAGGTAACCTTTCATAAATCAGATGGGTCACATTTGGCTGATTTTTCATCTAGCTAATGGTATATCAATTTTGTTGATCTTTTCATATAAGTTAAGATTTGCTTTCACTGACCTTCTAATTTGTATTAATTACTTTTGCTTACTTGGAATTCATTATTCTAGCACTCTTTTTAAATGTCTTCTGGTGGTATCTTAGTTAAGTGACTTAGCCCCTATCACATTTGCTATTAGGTATTTTAAATATGATTTTTCCCACTAATATTGCTTAGTTTATATTTTGTACACGTTGATGTACCATATTTTTGTCTCTGTTAAGTTCACAAGATTTTCTAACTCCCATGGGATTTTTTCCCATGTCCCATGGATTAGTGAGAAAACAGATAAATTAATTTTGAATATTTTGGAAAGTTTCCATTATTCATTTCTAATTTTAAGCTCATCATCAGAGAACATAATATGCACAACTTCAAACCTTTAAATTTGTTTATTCACATATGACCTACCCTAGAAAATGTTCCATGTATGTTTGAAAAAAATGTTTATTCTGAATTAGTTGGAATCAGCATTCTGTATATATTAGGTCATGATGGTTATAGTGCTCTTCAACTCTTCTATGTCCTGATTTTAGTTTTCATATAACCAGAGTTATTTGCTATTTTCAATGCTCTTAAAAAAAAAGAGTTTATGTTTCCACAAAGTATAAATTTTCTTTCAACTGGAGAATTTCCTTTATTGTTTCTTATATGGTAGTTCTGTTGACAATAAATTCTATCAGCTTTTACTTATTAGCTAACATCTCCAAAACTCTCCATCTGTCCTGCTCCTGTCCTGTCTCATCTATTTTTGCAGAAGACAAGTCAGTTAATTATACTGGTATTTGTTTGTCAATGATGAGTCACTTTTCTCTATTTTTATGTTTTTCTTCTTGTCTGGCCTTTCTCACATTTTGATTTGATGTGTCTACCTGGTCTCTTTTTATTATATTGAAACTTAAATACCTTCTTTGCAGTGAACAAGAGAAAGTGATGTGAATGTTCTGAGGTTGATACTGTGTCTGAATCTGGAGGCTTTTATCTTTTGCAGTATGTAGTATAATTTGGCAACTCAATTTGTTACTCATACTTCTTAAGGATGACCTTGTTAATTATTTTAAGTCATCTGTATATATTTTTCTTACCTGATCTATCTTTGTTGAGATACACAGTAGTTCCTAAATCTTTGTGGACTCTATATTATCTTTTATTGCTCTAATTTTAGCTAATTGATTTGCATGATACATTATGTGGTTAATAGATAACAATTATTAGATATCAGTGATAGAATATTTTATCATTATTTTCCTAAATCCTTTGTTCTTCTTTTTATTATCAACATTTATTTAAAAAACAAAAACAGGCCCTCCCTGGTGGCGCAGCGGGTTAAAGCACTGCACTGAGAAGCTAAAGCCACTTCCGCATGAGTTCGATTCCCGCCTGCCCCGGAGGTGACCACATGGTGTGGCAGACCTTTCCTGACCCGCCCGCTGCCCCCCTTAGCAGTGCACTTCGTTGATCTGCCTGTTGTGCTCCCCACTCTCTCTCTGTTGAATCCTCTCACCCTCTGAGTCTCTGACCTGTACCCCAGTTCTGTACAAATAAATAAATAAATCTTTAAAACAAACAAACAAACAAACAAAAAAACAAAAAACAGGCCCTCCCTGGTGGCGCAGTGGGTTAAAGCACAGCACTAAGAAGCTAAAAGCCAGTTCTGCATGAGTTCGATTCCCGCCTACCCCAGAGGAGATCCACATGGTGCAGCAGACCTCTCCTCTCCAATCGCTGCTCCCCTCAGCAGTGTACTTCATGCATCTGCCTGTTCTGTGACCCACCTGCTGCTCCCCTCGTCAGTATACTTCCTCACATCTGCCTATTCTGCTCCCCACTCTGTCTCTAGTGAATCCTCTCACCCTCTGCATCTCTGGCCTGTACCCCAGTTCTGTATGAATAAATAAATAAATCTTAAAACAAACAAACAAACTATAGTTACTCTTATATGTGCACCGTGTTTCATTTTATAAACCAATCAGTCATTCTTTTAAATCAAGTGTCAGCTAATTATGCTATCTTGGTCAAATTTGTCTGTGTCCTAATGTCTATTGTCTATTGATCTTCTTATATAAATATGGCAGATGGGCCATTGCATCCACTCAGTTTTAGCCACAGGAGGCATTGTGAAAACTTTAGTTTACTACCTGGGCTTTATAGAAAAGTTTGATGATTCCTGTGTAAATAATATTATTCAGGCTTTTTATATTTTGTTTTATATTGTATAAGATATAACTTATGCTTATTTTTCATTTTGTTGCATAATTTCTTAATCATTAGTATTTTAGCTAGTTTCATATAATGTATCTTTTATCTTACTCTAATCCTTGACTTTCTAATCAAGTGATGGTTTTTATATTTTTCTGTACCTCCAGCTCTTCTTAACTCTACCATTAATTTTAGGTGATTGTTTTAATTTTCATAGTTTCTTTAAAATTTTTATCTATGTTTAGACTTTGATCTAGAGTTTTCAAATTATGTTTGACAACCCTGTTACTAAGTGTGAGAAAATTTACAGTATAAAAATAAAATATTTCCAGTTTCCTACTTCCCTTTTCTCCTACCTAGTTACTCATTTTATTTTAATATAACTTTGGTTTTGTTATAATATTCTGTTCTGCAACTAAAAAAATCACACAAAATTTGTTAGACTTTCTCATATATTTAAATCAATTTACTGTACTCTAGAGATAATTATGGTTAATTGACTTGCAGAATTTTGTTAAATTACGATCTACAGTGTTTTCCTAACCATGGGTTCATGAATAATAGACTAAGCTCTCATATTTATAAGTGTACATTTTATTTGACTTTTGCAGTTTAACTGGCAATAAAATTATTGAGGTATTCAGTCCTAAAGAACTATGGAGGTACTATATATGTCCCTCAACTTTTAACTTTGCTGTAGAAATCTGAGACCTGTCTCTGATGGTGTTTACTTTAGACATATCGTGATATTTTACTTTGCATGAGATCCTCCAACTTTAATTTGCTAGGAGAGCAATGATAAAATATCACAGACTGAGTGGCTTAAACATTATATTTATTTTCTCATTTTTCGAAAGACTGAGTTCAAAATTTCAGGGCCAGTAGGGTTATTTTCTGAGATCCCTCTTAGGGCATGTAGATGACTAACTAGTATTTTGCTACTTTTTCTTATGACCTTCCCTCATTAGTGTGCATCATCCTAAAATTTTAGCTCTAAATAAAATTAGGTTCTGAGTTTAGGGGTTAAGATTTTAACGCTTTGGCTCTCCCTGGTGGTGCAACAGGTTAAAACACTTCTTAGGAGGCTCTCCCAAGCACTGCAGAAGGAGTTTGATCCCCAGCCACAAGGCTGGCTAACCGCTCCTGACACTCCTGCTGCTACCTTCAGCAGTGTAGTTTGTCAATCTGCCTATTCTGCTCCCCACTCTGTCTCTGGTCAATCTTCTTACCTCCCTCCATATATCTGGCCTGCACCCCAGTTCTGTAAGCATATAAAAATAAATCTTAAAAAAAAAAATCACCAAAAGTCAGTTATTTTAGTTAACCATGGATTTTTAAAGGATGATGTTAATAATCATTTTTAAATCTTTATATTTCTTTAAGGAAATGATGCATCATGGGCCCTCCCTCGTGGAACAGTGGGTTAAAGCGCAATACTGCCAAGGAGGCCTTGGCTGCTTCGTTGTGAGTTGATCTCCCCCCGCCCCAGGTGACCCACATGTTGCAGAAGACCTCACCTGTCTTGCCAGCTGCTCCCCACAGCAGAGTACTTCATCAGTCTACCTATTATGCTCCCCACTCTGACTCTGGTGAATCTTCTCACTGCCCCTGCACCTCTGGCCTTACCACAATTCTGTGTGCATAAATAAATAAATAAATAAATAAATAAATCTTTAAAAAATTTAAAAGAAGAAAATAATGTTCCCTTCAATTGTTTGATTTGCATCTTCTGTATTTTTTAGAGAATTATCTTGAACTTTTAAAAATTATTTTATTTAAAAATCCCATGATTATGCAAATGTGGCATATTTTATTCTTTCTAGTGCTTTTTTATCCTAAATTTTCATTCTTTATTTTTTCTATATTCTGCTCTGTAAGTCATACTGCTTTCAATCGTGTCTAAAATTTTCTTGTGTTAGTTCTTCCAAAGAATTTATTTCTATAATGGTTTTATTTTTCTCTTTCACTTTTTTCACTGATATATCAGGTCCTGAATTATCTCGGTTGTTATTTTGCCCTTTTATCTCCAAATTTTCATTTCCCTCTTCCTGTTTTTGTAATTGACTGTATTTATTTTCTTGCATTATTGTTAACCCCTCTGTTTTTATTTTATAATCTTATTGATTTTTATATCAGTGAGATCATCATTAATGATAACTAACATTAATTAGTATTGTTGCATTAATTATTAATATTAATAATTATTTTATTACTTATTGTTAATTATTTCATGGCCTTATTGATTTAATTTTGTAGCCTTGATGGTCATTTTTTTCTTTATGATTAATGTTTCTCCCAGTCACTATACAGTGCCTAACTTCCTATTTCCTTTTAGGATAACTTTTAATATCTTTGAACATTATGCTGAGCCTATTTTAGTACTACTCCTCTTTGAATAGAAAACATTTTTCTTGCATAAACTATTTGTAACAAGTTTATAGGAAAGTACTGTGGAAGTCAGAAGGATTCCTTTCCAGACTACACTGTATTTCCTAAGACATACAGCTGTGCTGCGCACACTGATTTAACTTGAACTCTCCCAAGTCAGTAGAATCAGCAGCTATCTGATGACTTTGAGTGAGACTCTTTCTTTTATATCATGCTTCACTGTCTGTTTCCTAATAAAATATCTTCTCTTTGAATTTTCTCACTCATGTCTGTCTCACTCTTATGCTTGCGTATCATCATGTGAAAAGACATTGAAAAATATTCTTCTACTGCAGCTGCACTCATTGCTGTTCTAAAAATCACGTGAATTTGATCTTGCCAGGCAAGATACCTACCCTAGAAACTGCTCAGGCTCTGTGCAATCTGAGGTCTTCAGTTGGATCCAATTGTTTGCCCCTGGCTCCTTTATGTAATTTTCAGGGTGTTTGCCAGCTCCTCATAGATACTATGAGACCATTTTGTGTGACCCCTCTTTTCAGTAAAGTTTAGATATGAGTTTATTTCAGTCACATAATATTTAACTGCTTGGAGGTATTTTTTTTCTTTAAAAATTTTATTTTTCCCCATGAGGAGAATATGATAGCAGAGATATCTTTACATGGTCTCTTGAACAAGATGTGATCATTATTGTGTAACAGTTCATGTACCTTCTATATATCAGATATTGTTTCAAATGCTACATCATTCTAGCACATTTAAACAAAAGGTCCAAAATATCTAATATTGTGTGTATTCACGTTTATGTAATTTCACAGTAAGAAGAACACATAAAACGTTGATTATACTTTCAAAAAGATACAGGTTCCAAGATGCTTTAAAATTTCTGATTTCAAAAGTATGCAAATCCAAATATTGTTAATGTAGTCACACTAGACCAAAGAGTTCTAAGCTCATGAGACCAGAAAATAATGGAAATCAATGTGCAAATTCAGATGTGTATCAACATTATCTGTAGACTGTCTAAATATCTCACTTGTTTATTAACTATTGCTTTATTGTTTTAAATTTATGCAGCTATGTCTGTGGTTAACAAAATAAGTGTTCATATTTTCTTTGTCCGTCAAGTTTTATCAATCAATAATGATAGTCACCATTTATTGAGCACTTAATATGAGTTAGGGACACTGAAAAGTGATTATTTTATGTGTGTTCCATTTAAATCATTAAAACCCTATGTAATAGGTTCTGTTGTGACTGCCCTGTTTAAAAGATTAAGAGACCTGGGTATAGAAAAATTAAGCAGCTTGTCAAAGGACATACAGTTAGCAAATGATGGAGTGAGCTCTGAATCCAAGCAATCAATTTCCAGAGGGAAGCTCAGCTATTCCATTAAAATGACTTTCAGCATGCTCTCAAAGTCACCTTTGCATATTTAGGAACTGTGGAGTTCTATTTATTTAAAATATTGAAACCGAGTGCTTATTACATAGAAATACTGAACATATCTATGTGAGACAGTTTTTAATGTATTTTGTGAATATTGAATCATCTTTGGGTACTTATTTTCCATAAATGATACTGAATCATTACTTAGAAACTTATTTCACTAGTTTGTAATGAAAAGAGACTAGTCAAGGAGACTTAGTAATGTCTTTGCTAAAATGGGGATGGACTAATGGAGAAGAATTGGAATGTTAAGAAAGGTTTTGAATAAGATAGAACAGAAATATCAACACAATAACTATTCAGTTTTCCACAGTGGAAAAGTAAGGATAAGTGAGGGTGAATGGTGGTGATTTTGTCCTATGTCAAGAAGGTAGGAAGATTCAGGAAGACTCTGGATTTGTTTTGAACTCTTTAAGTTCAAGTTAGCTGTGTTTATGCTGCTTCTGCTATCTCTGTTTCAGTCTGCATTTGATGTCTTTTTCTTCTTGTCTGCTAACTACTTTCTTTTAGTTATTTCAAGGATAGATCAATTGCTTCTTCGGTTTTTTAGATCACTTTACAAGTCCTACAAATTCACTTTCTTTCTGGATCATGCTTATAAAGGGTGCCCAGTGGAGAACTGCTTCAATAGGGTGATTTATTCCATTACAGTCTTGCATCTCTGCTCTGCCTCTCTGCTAGTTCTGTTACATGAAATAGGGAATTGGGATGGGTAAATGGATTTATAATTAAGCATACCAAGAAGAAATGACTATTGCAATAGTATTCAAGAAGATTAAAGGTCAATCAAATAAGTGATTATCTATTTTAAATATCTCTATTCCTGTCAACATTTTTATTTTCCTTTCATACTTTCTTCAGTTCTTCTTATGTGAGGATCATAGTTCAAACTGTTATTTGCATAAGACAAATGAACAGTATTATGAAGTGCCACAATTAGAAAGCACAAGCAAGTTATAATTACACATGTGGTACAAGTATACAAGAAAAAGTTAAGTCATGATCTATAATTTCTTTCTGTTTTGACATTTTCAGATTCTATTTCTATTGTGTTTTATCCTTCAGAAATTTAACACCATTGTTTGATTGATGCTGCAGTTTCTTCATGATAAATATTGTTCCAGGGAAATATGGTTTCCAATCTTCATCACAACTGTGCAAAAATGATACTATAATCCTAACTTTAAAGATAATAACATAAGGGTTTGGAAAGTAATTGGAGGATTTGTTGGTTAAGTTGGTAGATTAAACATTCATGTGCTATCCTAAAATCCCATGAGAACTGCATTAAATATTTGTTTACATGCATAAATATAAAATGAAATAGAGGAAGTGACAATTGCTACATTTTTTAAAAAAAATATTTATTTTATTTATGCATACAGAACTGGGGTATAGGCCAGAGGTATAAGGGTGGTGACAGGATTCACCAAAGACAGAGTGGGGAGCAGAACAGGCTGACTGAATAAGTACACTGCTGATGGGAGCAGCAGGCAGGTCAGGAGAGATCTGCTGTGCCACATAGATCACCTCCAGGGCAGCGATCGAACTTATGCTGAAGTGGCTTTAGCTTCTTAGTGCTTGACACTGAATAACAACAGAGATTTTATTGCAGTGAAACTATTTACAAACTTCGAAAAAAGATAACATTTTGATTGCACTGTATAAAATGCACAATGGATCTCAACACTTAGTTGAAATTAAAGGAATTGGGAAAATCACAATCACATATTGACTATATACTGAAATGCAAAATTTGAAGACATTGGATTTAATACATCAGGTTACATAGAAACTGCTATGAAATAAAGCTATCATGCTTATTTTATATCAGTCTTTAAATATATATATATGCAATTACTTTTGTGATTCTTTTGGAGAGAACTATCCCGTAATCAGACTCTTTAGAAGAGTAAAATTTTCAATACAGAATAAAAGAAGAAAGGGAATAAGGAAGGGAAGTAAATGTTGTCATTTGTCCATATATTAGACTTAAGTCTAATCTGAATCTGACCTGTCTGACTTCATTATGTGATGCCCTCTGGGTACAGAGGCAATTAAAGCATAATCAACAGCAGATAAATTCAATGCCAGCTTCTCACACAGGCATTAGCAGGAGCTTCATTACTTCAGCTTACTGATTTCTCTGGGTCTTTTAGTTTCAAGAAAAACTCCCCCAAAAGGACCATTTCTCCAGTCTGGAATTTGCTGAATTCCCAACAGCCGTTTCTCTATTACAAAGAGAATTTCTCTCACTGGCTCAGAGCATTTTACTGACTCCCAGAATCTCAGGAATGGCTAGGACAAGACAATCTCATCCAACCCTTGTCTTTCTTGCTTGACACCTGTAATAACTTCATCCTCAGAGGCAGATCTACATGCTGAGATTGGAGGGCAGAACAGACCTCCCTTATCATTTCCATTAGAATTTAAGCTGTTATCCATAATTACTAATAGTTTGATTGTTGAAAGAATATCGTTTCAAAAGCACTCTTTCACATTCCCTAACACATAACGACCAATCAGAGTCTATATCTTTGTACTTGTTGTATTACTGTCATGGCTGCATAATCTCCTTAACCACAGGTGATGAATCGGCATATTTGAAAGGATCATTCTTGAGTCACCACCCCTGTTAGGGGAGTTCTCTAACTTCTCCCTAACATCCCAGTGCACTTCTATGAAAAATGCTTCTATAGTGTACATCCCTGTTGTAAGTCATGCCAGAGTCCAAAGTATTTTATTCCCCTTTTTACCCACAGTTTTTTACATAAGATCTGCACAAAGAAGGCATTCCAAAGTCTCCAGTAATTAACAGTGAAGACGATCTATGCAGAAAATAGCTAGGAAGAAGGCAAATCAGTTCACATCAGCGGAGTACAGAGTCTGTATCTACTCTGTAACATTTAAGACATGTGAACAGATATGAAATTCATCAATTGCTATAGTAAGAAATGTTGATACAAGTGGGCTGAATTCTTTAAGGCAGTCATTTAGGAATATGTGTTGTATAACCAAAGATGCATGTTAACTCTACATTACAATAAAAAATATGTTATTATATACACAAAATAGCATTGCATCATTTCACATTTTCAAGTAACTGCATTAGTTTTCAACCCTTAACATGAAAAAGCATTTCATGAATAATAAGCAAAGTGTCCTCAGTTACAACTCACCTCAAGAGTGAACCCCAGACTATATGAATATTATAACTTCTCTAGCTGAAATCAAATCTGGAACAGACAGGATGCAATTCAGTAACTAGAAACAGATAGGGTTTAGGCTTTGCATTCTTAGTGCAGTCCTCATTTCTTGTATATCTTGAAGTCCTTATTTTGATGTCTAAACCAAAATAAAAACAAGGAGTTTTAGTTGAAATGACAATATCCACTTGTTCAAGAGTGAACAGATAACTTCTTCCTGTATTTTACTTTTGAAACATATTGTGTGAGTAGGACCCACACAACTTTAATGTTTCATTCACTGTGGTTAAAAAAAATAGTAATAATGGTTAAGAAAATTGTGGGTGTCTTGTGAGCATACACAATTTTCAAGAATAACAAGTAGCCTATGTACAAATTTTACAAAAACTTGTCACCCCTTTCTTCCTATAGGAACTCTGGCTACAAATACAAAACTATATTACTGAGTCTTGGGGATGTGGTTTTGTCCATGTTTTTCACATTTTGAGAACTTGGCTTATCCCTTACCCACTTTTAGGTATATATTCTTTTAATTCATAAAAGTTATTATGCACTATGGGATTGAAGCTTTCTTTATGGCATAAATCATTGTACTATCCAACAATTTTTATCTCAATTTAATTATTTCATCAAGTAGAGCATTGCTCAAAGACGCCAAACTAGAAAGCATTCCATTTATGATTGTCCATGTGAACTCAGGGAACATTATAGGCTCTAATAACTGTAATATGGAGAGTTCATTTCTCGATTTCAATTTCTTCTTTCCACTATTAATTCCCCTATACCTGTAGATCTCTCTTATCTCCAGAAAATGCTTACTTGATTTTTAGTCCATCTCAAGATAATATTTCATTTCTTAATTTTAAATGCATTTTGTAAAATACTGCTAGTCTTCATCTTGTGACTTTCAAAACTCACCCAAACACATGTAACTTAGATCTATGTATTCCCACCACTTCAGTGAAGGGCTTTTAGATTTTATTTCCCTGACTCACTTGGTGCGCTCCAAGAACTCATGACATTTAACTCTGAAATTATGAAGTTGGTTTTAACATTTTTGATAATGTGTCTCTTTTTATCACCACCAGAACTCTTTGTTTACTTTGTTGACATTCCCCTCCCTCTTTTTCTCCTTTCTATATAGAAGCTTTTTTACCTACACTACCCTCTGAGCTTCCTGTATCTGCCACTTGACATCCTCTACTTAGATGATCTCATAGCTTCAACAATCTCTTCTGTGCATGTAATTCCTCAAAGTCGTTTTCCATCTTTTACCTAAGACTAATTGCTGATCACCACCAGCTTTCTGCACTTATCTTTTCTGTATCATATCAAGGACAAACATTCAACTTGCCCTTGCATAGAGGCAAAAGGTACAAAATCACAATAAAATCTGGCTCCAAAAATTAAAATAATGTGAAGAAAATGTAGCATGTACTATGCTGCTATTATGGGGGAATCTTACTGTAATCTAACTGTATCCTTCTGGAGGCATGGAGAATAATTAAATTGACACAGAGAGATTAACAAGAGAAAAGACAAATTTTAATTAAGTACACACAGAGTCCCAGACGTAGAATAATGGAATGTATGGTCCAGTCATTTCAGTGAGATTATGCAGTCTCTAGAAAGGGACAATAAATTAAAGAGGAAAAAATAAAACTAAGAAGTTTACAATTTAAAGGGACTAAAACAAGTTTTTTTTTTCTCTTTTTTTTTAGAGTTCATATAACATATCTCAGTAAACATATCTTGCAAGTTCTAGTTAAGGGTGATCAGTTCATAAGGCTGTCTCTCACTTCCAGGGCCAGAACAGAGAGAATTTATCTCAAGCTATCAGTGAGTAGATAACTAGGGAAAAAACAAACAAACAAACAAACAAACAACAACAACAAAAAAACTACACCATTTTTGGATCTTCTTCAAATTGCTTTTAATTTGAAATAATTAACATTCCACATAGGTGCTCCTGGTGAAATCATAACTGTTGGTTCTTGACCAAACCAACGTCATTATGTATACTTAAATATATATTTTTTAAGATATATTTATTCATATAGAACTAGGGTACAGGCCAGAGATGCAGAGGGTGAGAGGATTCACCAGAGACAGAGTGGGGAGAAGAACAGGCAGATCGATGAAGTACACTGCTGAGGGGAGCAGCAGGTGGGCCAGGAGAGGTCTGCCTCGCCATGTGGATCTCCTCCGGGGCAGACGGGGGTCGAACTCATGCGGAAGTGACTTAAGCTTCTTAATGCAGTGCTTTAATCCGCAATGCCACCAGGGAGGGCCAAATAATTTTTGAGTTTGTTTTCATAAAAGCAGAAGAGCTTAATGCTTGCCTGCAACATATGCAACCCAAGCATGTGAAAAATCAATTACCCTTAACATGAACTTTAAGCCAATTTGAAACAAGAAACCAACAACTTCTTAAATGACACATAAAAATGAAGTGGCCATCACCAAGAAAGATCTGGTTATAAAATCTCTCTCTGTGTTAACCAATTTGTGCCTGACTAATCAAACTTTTCCAAATTCATAACTTCCTCACTCCTCTTTTTTTTTTTTTTCCCCTACTTTTATTCCTTAATTCTCATGGAACTAATCTGAGCTCTCTGATCTCAAATATAGGAGACATATTTGAGTCTTGGCTGCTACTTCCATGCCAGAAAGCCTTCCAATAAAACTATATTTTCTCAAATGCTGGTGTCATAATATTGGTTTTTGTTTTAGGCATTGAACCCTTCCTCATTAACACTGGGATGACCCTTTGTCTCTGGCGCTATTTAAATCAATGCCACAGTGATCATTCTTCTTGTTCCTCATGCTTACTCAGTATATTGTTACAGCGCAACCCAATGTGAACTGGGTTGCCTTTCTTTGACTCCACACCCACATGTTAAGAGTCAACTGTACTGCAGACACACACACAATGATCAATAATTGTTTTATTTACAAGAGGAAATTAAAAGGAACAACAAAGGGAAAGAGAGAGAGATACAAGTAGAGTGTCCTACCAGATCCGTTGACGTGGAACCCCAAAAACACATTGAAAGAACCAAGTGACCAACCACCAATCACAAGACCAAGGGAGAGAGAGAGCCTCTGTTCAACATGTCTGCCTTTTACAGCCCACACATCTCAAAAAGGATGCTTAATTCCATCCAAGGGTCCTAGCAGTTCTCCTTTTGGTGTAGCTGGGAGTTTTAGTTTCAGTGTCTGGAGTAGGGGGTGGAGTCCACAAAACCTGTATCTGTAGAATTCATTCAGGACATCCTTTCCCCCTAAAACTATGACTTATGCTCACCTTTCCCTTTCCTTAAGTCCTTCATTCACACTCAGATTTATCCTTGTCTTTCCACTGCCATATTTTTTTT
>NW_004567103.1:85238243-85245312 GCF_000260355.1 Condylura cristata
GGGGAGCAGAACAGGCAGATAGACGAAGCACACAGCTGAGGGGAGCAGCCGGCAGGTCAGGAGAGGTCTGCTGCATCATATGGATCTCCTCAGGGGCAGGCGGGGATAGAACTCATGCGGAAGCGGCTTAAGCTTCTCAGTGCTGTGCATTAACCCGCTGCACTACCAGGGAGGGCCAGTCACAAGTATCTTTAGCTAAAATGTCAGTTATTTTATTAGTTTTCAGACAGAAAAATCTTGCTCCCTCCCAGTGAAATTTACAGTGTGTACAGACATTGTCAACTGTTACAACTGAGGATGGTGGTGCAATTGATATTTTACAGGTAGAGATCAAGGATGCTTCTGACAACCTTACAGTATCCATTAAAGTCCCCACAGTAAACAGTGATTTAATGCAAAATATCCCAAGTATCAAATTTGAGAAACCATACTTTAATATAATATCTACAACTCTGATGACTCCTTTGAGATTATATCATCCATTATGATCTCATATCAGGAATAGTCTCTTCTCAACCTGTGCTTCATTCTTAAACATGCTTGGGACATTTTAGTTTACTTGCCAAGCAAGCATTTCCCTTTCTCTACCTTTAGATAGTTTTTTTTTTTTAATAGTTTGGTATTTTTCTTCATGAAACTTTAATACAGCCAAGTGTTAAAAACATAATTCCCTTTCTCTTATATTGTCAGGAGTATAACTTCTTGTTGGAATCACTGATCCTCTGGGGCAAACCATCAATTTCCTAAGTACTGTTAAGCTTCTAGAAAGTGACCTACATATCTAGATAGACCATTTAGGACAGTTTTACATACTAGGTAGATCTAACTAGGAGATCTTCAAATAGAATCAGAGTTGACTGTGCTGACTTCTTAGATGGTAAGATTTCTAAATCTAGCTGAGACTTTCTTTTAAACTTTGAAAATCACTTACTATAAAGTCTAAAGGCCAATCCTCAGCAGTTTTGTTTGCCTGTGCAAAGTTTTCAAGATAAACTTTATGACAACTTACAGATGCTCTAAGATAAAACTACTTGTAGGTCTTCACTTCAGAGCTCAGATGTAATATTTAGATACTTAGTAATTAAAACATTTCCTGGAGATCTCCCTGTTCATATCTAATGTTAATTGTTTCTGTGATTTATGACTTTGGATTCAGAAACTGGAATAGGAAAGTTATTTTATATTTATGTTTTTATTTATGATGCTGGTTTTTTTTTTTCCCCCACAAAAAACTAAGAAATTCTCAAAGGGTAATAGATGGTAAGTGGAAAAGGTTATTCAGATGAATTAGTTTTAAACATGCCAAATTCAAATTTTCCATTCCATAATTTAAACTGTCCATTAATAAGTAGCAGACCTTTTGAGGTTCCAGTTAAAAAAAAAAAATTGCAACAAAGTACTCCCTGAGGATTTCCAGCTCTAAACAGCAGAATGAATGTAAATGAGTACCTCTGATGGATGTAGGTGGTCCAGAGGATAGAATGTTGAGATCAAGGTGTATAAAAGAAAAGTAAAGACTTGGCAGGTAGAGTGATAGCAGAGAAGAATTCAAACAGAGTAGAGGAAGTCGTAGAATTCATAGTGAAAGAACAGGATAGCGAAGATATTGGCAAAAGCGGACAAAATAATGAGTCTGTGCTAAATTGAATTCTAATCAGTTCAGAAGGGTACTAATTAAAAGAATGAGGGAAACTGGCAATTAATAATCATTGGTTACATATTAGAAACATTTAAAAGCATAAAAATAAAAACGTAGACATTCAGGGCTTTTATCAGAATTACAGTTCCTGCAGATGGGAATGAGGCAAATGAATTAAAAAAAAAAAAATACTGGTGAGTTATATATGTCAGGATTGAGAACATAACCAGGTAAACTTCATGAAGTGGGACTCTTAATGAGGCCTAGCAAACAATGGAAATAATGGAATCAAGTATCTGTCAGGTATCTGGAATGATATGAGGTAGTAGAGAGACCAGGCAAAGTCTGAGGGACATGGCAACGCAAGAGTCCTGACCATGTGCTTTTAACTTTAAGACAATATTCAGACAACAATGGGGTTCTAACAACAACGGGGTTCTAACAACAAGGAACTTGGGGACATGGAAAAAGATTTCTAAGTCCACATTGGCCAATTGTGCTACCCCAGTTCGTGTCTACAATGTCCAGCAGTATAAACTCAAATTGTTCATACAAGATGGCATTGTCTCCTTGGCAAGAACCTACAGCTGGTGGTGCACAGATAAACCCTGGATCAGAGTCCAACTCATGGTGGCAGCTGGAGCTGATCACAGATGGTGCTGCTGAGGTGGCACCCAGAGGCCAGATGCTGGACCAGATGGCACCAGATGGCACGAGAGGTAGCAGAAGATGGTTCGGGGAGGAGGGGTGGGCAGGAGTGGTGAACAACACCTAGATATGGCTGGATACAGATGTTGTGCAAACATCCCAGGCCATGCAGTTACACTGTCAGTTCTCATAGATAAAAAGAGAATTTTGGAGTCTTTTGTGGATTTTGCTACCTTTTAATTCTAAGACAAGTCCATACATAGATACCCCAACACTGAGAGAAGCAAAACAACAATCCCTCTGCCTGACCCTCTCACATAACCAACACATTGTTGCAAATGCAACGTCCATCTACTGTTTGCTAGATTCAGGAAGCATCTGGCTGCCGGGACAGGCCTCTGGGTAAGTGCTGCTACTACGGATTCACCTCAGCAGCACCATCTGTGATCACCTACAGCTGCCACCTCTACCTGATTCCTGAAAGCTGCATTTTAAGGTATGGACTGTCAGTTGTGTGGAAAATGAAAAATAGCCCAATTTACCTAATTTCCTTACAACAGGCTATCAGTACTGGTGGATATTAGCAGCGCCAGAAAGTACTAGTCAGCATGTAGCAGTGCCAGAGAACCAGAGAAAGTCACTTACAATAGACACTGGGCATAAACAAATGACAGCTAGTTCTTTTGAAGGTGATGCCAGGGGACTTTTTAAGAGGCAATGGATACATAAATGTGATGCCAGTGAGCAGGAAATGCCAGCAGAGAACAAGAAGCAGGAGCAGCAGTCAATTTGAAGTTTGAAACAGAGAGTTGACGTAAAGGCCTTGGAGGTCTGCAGACATCTCCAAAGTCTGAATAGGTTTGAGTCCATGTGGATCTGTTTGAAGCCCTCTTTAACCTTGGCTTATATCCCTTCAGAGTATCCACCTTTGAGCCTGACTGGTCTATTTACAATAAAGGCTCCATTTCTAATATTTAATTGATGCTGGTGGAGCTCAAATCTGATCGGTCAATTTGTAAACCCTCAGTGGCATCTGAGGAAGCTTGAACATGAGAAGTCTTACAGTTCTGTGGCAGTATGCAAAACCTGAACTCCTACCCATGCATCAAATCCAAGCTATGCTAAATTTGTGCTCAGATGCCCCAACATGCCCGGGTCCTGTCTTCCAGGGGCCCTCAACCAGGTTTGTGTTGGAGTGTAGCAGAGAAGGGAAAGACTTGGCTGTACTCTCTAACCCCAACCTGAGAACTGCAGTGATTTTCCTCTTACAGTAGGAACAAATGAGGGGGTTGAATTTGACATATAATTAGCTTAACATTTGGGCCTCACTGGTTGCACAAAGGGTTAAGTCTCAGCTATCTGCACCAGCTGCAATATCAGTTTGATCCCTGGCTGGCTTGAGAGCTGACTCACATGGCACAGCAGATCTCTCCTTTCTCTCCTGTTGCTCCCCTTAGCAGTGGATTTTAGTCAATCTTCCTGTTCTATCCCCTACTCTGTTTCTGGTGAATCCTCCCCACCAACCTACACCTCTGACCTATCCACCCTTGCTCCTATATGCATAAATAAAATAAAATAACAACAATAGACATTTAGTGTGACTGGAATTAACGTTATATAAATTAAAGATTGGAATGTTGGTTGGTAAACGCCCTACCTAATGCTAAGGGGAGAGAATGAGTTCTTAAAATATTCAATGAAAGTTGCAAACTATGTGGAAAATTATTCAGTGTAAGATCACTAGACTGTAAAGGTATTAAGAATACAGTATTGGGCCCTCCATGGTGGTGCAGCGGGTTAAAGCACTGCACTAAGAAGCTTAAGCCACTTCTGCATGAGTTCGATCCCCGCCTGCCCCTGAGGAAATCCACATGGTGTGGCAGACCTCTCCTGACCCACCCGCTGCTCCCCTCAGCAGTGTACTTCATCGATCTGCCTGTTCTGCTCCCCACTCTGTTCCTGGTGAATCCTCTCACCTTCTGCATCTCTGGCCTGTACCCCAGTTCTGCATGAATAAATAAATAAATCTTTAAAAAATATGGCATTTATTAAAGGGTGTGGGGAAATAAATATTTACACTTTTATATAGTGTCCTGGAAGTAGGTAGCTTAGGTCAGGAGTGACAAAGCAATTTGGTGAAAGAAGGGGCTACCTACTTACCAGAAAAATAAGTATGAGGAAGAAGAGTAGAAAGGACTTGTGCCACCACCCCCAATTACTTCTCTGGTATGGAGATATCTAAATTTGGAAGCATCCATCACATTTGGACCAACTCATAGATGCTGGGACACCATTAATATCAACTAGTATTCTGTTTGCTACTGTGCTACTTTATGGATGTCACTTAACCTCTCTGTACCTCAGTGACCTAGTCTGTGAGATGAGGATGATTTAAAAAAATAAATAAATAAGGTTTTATGAGTTTTAAAATAATGTGTAGCATATAGTAAGCTCAGAATACATGCTATGGCCTTAGAACTGAATACATATTGCATAATGGTTTCAAGTACCATCTTTTAAAAATCAGCTACACAACTTTGCCCTAGGAATGTTTACATAGCACTTGTATTTCCTGTAATACCCTGTGAGATAGATCCTGGCAGTGAATTTTGTACTTCAGAAAAAGGAAGTACCAGAAACAGAGTAGGTGATGATGTCAGAAATTATCCTAGTGTGAGACTCTAAGCCATGGCTTTCTAGTACTCCAGGTGTCTTCTGGATTTCGCTTCTGTATCAATTTCCTAATAACTAAAGCAAGCTAAGTGTGTGTGTAAGAGAGAACAGAGCCTGTATGATACTACACATTTACATGATACTTTAATTATTATAAAATTACTACCCAATGTTCTAAAACTAAAGAATGATTTTCATATCCAACATTTCTGCCCAACAATTCAGGTAATTACAGTGAGCAAATGTATTCATCACTTAGGAATTGACAGCGTAGAATAATAGCAGAAATATCTGTAAAACAACATTCAATTAAGTCTAAATTATATAACAGAAAAAAAAGTTGAGAAAAATAATTTAATCAACCAGGCAGTGTTCCTACAAAGGGAATTCTGAAGGACTTCAGTAGTAACATTCCTAGATTCTATTATAAATTAAACAAACAGAACAATTTTAACAAGCTTGGAACATGGTACATTGTGATAAAAATGTGAGAGTACTTTTAGCTTTTTAGATTACTCAAGGGAAACTTACTAATTTGTTCACATACACTTTGTAAATGGACAGGAAACGAACAAAAGTATTGAGAAGTCACTTCCCTCTCTCTTCTCTCTCTTTTTTTCTCGCTCTCTCAGGCACAAACACATATACACACACACTTCAAATTTGAAGATTTAAAAAATAGTCCAAGTATATACTGAAATAATAACTACTAACTACTGTGAAGGAAACTCAAAGTACAGTTATAGAGAAACCGAGGAAACATGTTATTCTGATTCATACTGAGGAACAAACAGCAGCATAAGATTTTCTAAATGAATTGTCCCCAATCCCAAAGTTTTGGGGACTCCATTATATAGGTAACATATACATATAGGAAGAACAGATAGTCATTTTTTAACAAGAGAAAGACAAAATGTAGTTAATTTCTAACATTTCCAGTTAACTAAAGGGGTATGTTCTCCTAAAAAATTAATTTAGTGAAGAAATGGTATTCATAACTTGAGAACAATCACTTGATTTCACAGAGCTAATTTAGTCAAAGGAATCTGTGTCAGAGAAGATGTAGGTCAAAGGTTGGTGCTCTTACAGAGTTGGGGATACAGTCAGGTCATTACTGCATGCTCCTTCTTTCAGCAACTACCAAACATGAAAGGGCTTTTTCAGACATTACTTTGCTTTTCTTACATTCTCTTTCCAAGAGTAGTTTTCTTACATTCTCTTTCTCTTTTCACAATGAACACCCTCTAGAGATGGCCCTGACAGGACAGAGGTGGTAATATTTTTTATCAATACAGCAAAATTTCAAATTATTTTTTATTGCTTTATATGTGTCTACCTATCTATGACAATATTTGATTTATTTGGTATATCAGATATGATCTCATTCTTACATTTTATTATTTTGAATAGTGCAACCCTGAGTCTTGTAACAATGTGAGGAGGAAATCTTCTGGGAGTTGTTTATAGATTCCAAGATCTTTGTCCTCTTAGTCTGGAAGCACCCAGGAAAGATGGAAGCAGTTTGAAAACCTCCCCTACTTAATCTGGTGGGAGTTACAATTAAAAAAAAAAAGACTTGATGAGACATTTATAAATCATATAAAGCATACTAAGCATCAAAAACTGCCATTCCTTCCCCTACATCCTTTAACAGTCTTAAAATGCTGAGTCACACTTTATAATGAAACAAATAAAATTCAAAAGCCTGTCTTACTCTACCACAACATGGCAGCTTATGAAATGAGAACATAGATAAACCAGGGAAAATTGGGATCATGTAAAAACAGAACAATTTATATCCACCAAAATCTCCCTGGTTTTCATCCATTCCCTCTCGTCCCCACCTTCAATTCCCATTCTTTAAATTGATATTTTGACACTTTTGGTTTAAATAAATGAATGCACACACAAACACACATAGTATATACATACTATATTATCTATCTATATAGATAGATATAGATATAGATATATTATCTATATAGATAGATATAGATATAGATAGATATATTTTATATATATAGATACAGATATATATATATATAATCTCTACACACACACTTGTGTGTGTGTGTGTATATCTATATCTATATCTATATATATATATTT
>NW_004567103.1:85245555-85248578 GCF_000260355.1 Condylura cristata
CTACGAAGTACACTGCTGAGGGAAGCAGTGGGCGGGTCAGGAGAGGTCTGCCGCGCCATGTGGTCACCTCCGGGGCAGGTGGGAATCAAACTCATGCGGAAGTGGCTTCAGATTCTCAGTGCTGTGCTTTAACCCGCTGCGCCACCAGGGAGGGCCACAAGTGTACTTTTAATTGCCATTAAATAACTGTTTTTACTTTATTAATAATGATTATTTTCATAAGCAAACATCACTCTATAATTATAGATTTTTTTAATGTTTAATTTTTATCCATTTATAATTTTTTTGTAGCTTAATGACTAGTAGAAATGTTTATGTACAGGTATAAGAATGTACATGACCGTTTATGTGTGTGTGTGTGTGTGTGTGTGCATGTGAGTGAGAGAATATGTGTGTGTGTGCATATTCATGGTTAATTATGCAACTTAGGAGTAATATTCATAATATACATTTTTGTTTTAGTTTTGTCTATGTCATATTTGCTACTTTTGCACCTTTTATTTTGCTACCTTAAATTTTTGAGTTGTCTTTTTAAAGAAGATGTGATTTTGAAAAATTTTTCTCATTTTTTCTATACATAATTTAAAAGTATATTTTTCATTTTAATGTCAGCATTGCTGAATATGTGATTCTAATTCACACAGTAACTTCCACATGGACTTCGAAGTTATTGTTCAACTGCCTTTTTATGATACATAACAGATTGTTTTTCCAAGAAACTTTCATATATTTTCCTTACTGTTGATTTTTGAAAATTTCACTGCAATATGTTTAGCTGTCAATCTTTTTATATTAATGCTATTCTGTACCAACAAGTGACAACTCCTATAATTTTATGACTAAAGATTTTTTTGTCAATTTAAAGAAACTTTTTAGGTTATTACTTTACCTTTATCTCTTTAATTGCTGCTTTCCAGGTTACATCGTATCTCTTTTGTGCCACGTGTTAAGAGAATCTAAAATATAACAAATTTTAAGGTCTTTATTTTATTCTAAAGGACTTTTGTTAGTGAATATACTTTAAATGTCAAAATGTCTGATTTCTTTGCACAGCTGTTTGGATATAACAACATTTGCTTAAGTTCTGAAAATAGAAATTAACCATATTTTGAAGTTTCTTTGTATGACTACCTGCCTCATTTTTCTCACATTCTAGTCCTTTAACTATATTATTCTTTTATGTTGGTTAATTTTTTCTCAAATGTTGGTGGTTGTGTATATATTTGTTGACCTTTGTGTACTAGAATTTCTGCTTTATCATCTTTTGGGAGTAAACAAGCTATGATTACCCACTCCTGCCTCTGCTGGTGTAAGAGCTGTGAGTAAGTGGAGTGGGTCAGAGGTATGTCACCTCTGGCTGGAGGGATTTATGGTCTACTTGGAGATAAGTCTTTGACTAGGAAGTAAGTGTCCCCTCTACTTGTACATATCACTTCTGCCTCAGGTGTCATTTTCTTCTTTACATTTATTGCCTATGACTTGGTCCCCTAGAAAGAGTAGCATCTCTTAGAGAAGTTTCATTCCCTGTTTCACTTATCAAACTTTTTTAAGTCAAATGACTCCAAAAATAATTTTGGTTCCTAGTGATATCCTTCTCTGTTTCCAGAGCACAGTATATAATTTATGTGTTCGAGAAATTATATTTTTGCAGAATTCATATCTAGACTTAGGCATTCAATCAACAACCTTAAGTCAAGTACAACTGTTACTTTGAACCCTCATCTGTTTATTAAAGGCTTTTGTTATTTATTTATATTTTTCTTTAGTAGTGGCTTCAAGTATCAGCACTTTCACAATCTGTACTGTTTCTACATGTTATTTTACTTTTGAAACTTCCATCCCCACACTTAAAAAATGGAACTAACACTACAGGTTGCAGAGAGTAGGGGAATTTAACACTGTAAATGCCATATCAAAATACGTATTGGTTCCCGGTCTAACTTTTGCGCGGGAGAAATGTCAATCGATTCTGAATTTCCCCCAATTTTGTGTGTATGCAATACCCCCTCAGACGGGTTTGGGATTCTTAAGGGGGAAGGGTCACAGTTGTATGCTTTTTTTGTAAGCCCTGGGCTACCTAGTATAAGACATATGCTTTCAAAGGGCCAATTGAATGAATATATTTTGTGGAAAGATAGTATTCTAGTAAGTGGCTGTGAGTGCTAATTTCTCAGCACTGAAGAGATGACAGCCCGGATGAAAGCAGCTGCTTCTTGCCTTGCTTTTTGACAGCTTCCTGTGCAAATCCTAGACTTCTTTTTCATTTTGCCTGGTTGTTCATTATTTTTCTCTATGTAACTTTTTAAGATAAAATCAGATGTCTAATTTCTATACTCTCTCACTGCTGGGAATTGATAAAAGTACATGCAAAGTGGAGGTGTTTGGGAGAACAAAGGACAAGAACACACATGTGAAGGTGGAACATCAATTTTGTCGCTTGCACTTATGAAACATTTTCCTGTGAGCAGAGCTCCTAATAGAAAGGTTTGCAGGTTGGTTGTCAAAAAACAGCTTTCAGTGTGCCTATTTCTAGAATTTTCTGCACTAGTTAAAATGGCTAGCTTTAAATAACAGACAGCCTGTCCCAAACTGCTTTATACAATTGTGAATTCATTAGAGCTTTTAAAAGGAAGGTTAGAGATAACGCAGACTTCTAGGGGCCCAGAAGACAGAGGCTTTTCTACCTCTCTGCTCCATAGTCTATGCAGTTAGCTATTCTTTAATGTGAGTGTATCCTGTGCTCACAGGATAAATATGCTGATGGAATTAAGGCCATGTTCACTTAATGATTCTCTACTATTAAGAAGGATGTTTTCTTTATATGTGGAAGATAGAGAAATCAAATCAATGGTCAAGAAAAAGTCAAAACTAGCAGCTGACTCTAGAACTGAGCTTCACAGCAAACAAAGGGGGCAAGGAGGAAATATAGGGGAGGAATGGACACAGGGACTATGGTGATGGTTCATGGGTGATATGGTGGCAGGAGAACTATGGGGGCTATGGTGATGTAAGAAAAATAATTA
>NW_004567103.1:85250478-85251664 GCF_000260355.1 Condylura cristata
TTAAATTTTAAATATTAAGTAAACCCTCTTATTAAGATTAGATAGTCTGGTCTTAGAATTTGAAATTATTATATAATGGTGAAATTCCATTCCCCTATAGAATGTAAACATTGAATGCTATTACTTTGTATTTATTCAATGTCTTATTGTATTTGAAAGCTGGGGATTTGAATTCCATGATAGTCATGTAAGCATTGCAGTATGTATTGGGGTTATCTGAGTTGGAGAATGTTAAGTCATCTTGGGATTTAATACTTACATGTTGGTAAATCAAACATATCCCTTAATATCTTGGAATTTTCAAGATGCAATATAGTACACAATCCAGGAGGAAATTGTTGGCTTCTATAATCTTTGGGCTTTCTAAATGTGTTATTACTTCTTCCCAGGAGTAAAACTTACTGATATTTTATGTGCTAGTTGTTAGTAAAAAAGTTGCTTCATTTTAACTTTGCTTCTTTGTTAATTATACAACTCTCCTTCTTCTACAAGAGGCCTGGCAGGGAAATGGTCTAAAGAAGAATTTTAGGAAACTTTCTATAAGGTATTATGTAAATAAATTTTCTTTACTATATAACAACATTTTAAAATACAGTCACAATGAAATATTACATATATGCATATATATGTGTATGCAACCCCCCCACAGATTTAATATCTAGTGCCCAGTACTATTTTGAGCTCTGAAAATATTATATGCAAAGGCTTTGTGTCTGTCCTAAGGGAAATTTTAAATACAAAGAAAATATTAACAGATGCATATATTATAAAACTAGAAATCAGATTCTAATACCACAATCAGTCTACATTGCCAATGACTCTACAGTATACACATAGGAGAGTAAGTTTTTGGTCATGAGGTGTATGTATTTCTACATATACACACACATACATATACTTCACAACCCAAAAGCCAAAAAAAAAAAAAAAAAAAAGAAAAAAAAAAAAAAAAAAAAGAAGAAGAAAAATGTGGGGGGGGGCCCCAAAAGCCAAAAAAAAAAAAAAACAAAAAAAAAAAAAAAAAAAAAGAAAAAGCAAAGCAAAGCAAAGCAAAGCAAAGCAAAGCAAAGCAAAGCAAAGCAAAGCAAAGCAAAGCAAAGCAAAGCAAAGAAACCAACCTAAAACGTTCTAAGTTATTTACTAATTGTAGAAAATAGGGACTTTCAAACTTCAAACTCAAGAACAG
>NW_004567103.1:85251764-85269375 GCF_000260355.1 Condylura cristata
AAAAAAAAAAAAAAGAAAAGAAAAGAAAAAAAAAAAGAAAAAGCAAAGCAAAGCAAAGAAACCAACCTAAAACGTTCTAAGTTATTTACTAATTGTAGAAAATAGGGACTTTCAAACTTCAAACTCAAGAACAGTCTTAAGCAAAAACCATATGACAAAAAGAAATTTTACAGATAAAGAAAATGATAGAGGACAGAACAAGTCATCAAGTCAGAGGCCTTCTACTGCTCTGTTGCTAGTGAATGTGGGCTCATCTCTATTCTAAAAATGTTCCAGACACATTCCAGTTTCAGTGTCTGCACGGTTGATATCACAAAGCCTTGGGTCAAAATGCATGGACTGGAAACACACCTTTAATTTTTCACCTCTAAAAATAGAGGTATTATGGTACCAAACTCCTTCAATACAATGAGGATGAAATTAATTCACAGGAGACCAGAGCTTGGAGTAGTCCTTGGTATACACAGACACTGAATAAATGTTAAGACCAGAGCTAGCGATAAGGTTATATGTTCTGGAGCAAGATCACTTGCAAATTCTACCCTTTGAGGAAAATAATTAATTGTCTCCAGACCTTAATTTTCTTACCTGTAGTATTTAGATATATGAAGATTTGCATTTGTCATTTTGTGTTTAGTTTTCTGGTTTTATTTAATTCTTTGTTATTTATTTATTTTTTTGTGAACTAAATCTATTTTGTCTTACTTTCTTACATGTTTTTACAACTATAATTATGGGCAGGAAATCAAATGGGAGGGAAGTCTCGAAAGTAAATGAAAGAATTAAATCAATGCATTTTATGGAGGTAGCACTGGTCTACAAACCATTGCGTTTTAGAGTTATAGGGATCTCCAATTCAGGTGTTGTTATTATACTGCAACTGCTAGCTATAAAATACATTTTAAATTTTGAGATATGTATCCTCTGACTGAAGTTAGCAACAGATAGGCATTACCTTTGAATTCAGCAATATGATGCATGTTGATGTAATAGAAAGAGTGTTATAGGGTTTGTTTTGTTTTATAAAATTCTCTCTTCACATTCATGGGAATCTTATAACTTCCCTCTTCTATCTCTCTCAGCCTTCACCATTAATTGCTGTATGTCCTACTCCTGGGTCTATTTACTCTGTGGAACCATCCTGTCAGACACTGTGACTTTCCTTCTGTTTCTAGAACATGCACAGAGTCTCTCTTTGGGAACTTTGTACTCCCTAACCTTTTTAATTTCAAAGCCTTCTCTTCAGCTAAGCAATCTCATTATCTGCACCCAAGTGTCTGCCTTCCTCTCACATTCCCTATCATATCATCTTTCATTTTAGCAATTATTAGTTTTAAAAACTCTGATACAAGTGCATCTCTATATATTTATTTACTTTTTGTTTCTTCTCAGCATATAGTATATTCCCCTAGAGCAAAGTCCTCAAACATGTTCAGCTCTATCTTCAGAACTTAAAAGTTTGCTGGCATTTAATAAATCCCCCACATCATTTGGTTTTTCCATGAAAGGAGTATTTTTTCAGTTATAACTTTATTGTATTTTTCTTTTTATAACACTGGGTGTGGACACTGTATGTCTTGAATGTTGTGGTTTTCCCAGCCATATCTGCAGGTAAGTTACATGTCCTTCACTAGTGCTATTCTTCTTCAGGTTTAAACTCAGAAGCTTCACCTGATGATCCATTGCGAAGTTCATTGTGTTTTTATTTGTAAACGTTGAATCTTCATTATTTATTTCCTTTCATAGAATGATATTACCATCCTTCTCTTTACTTCTATCCCCCAGGCTACTATTTTCATATTTGTCCATTTATGCATTATTCTTTCTTCTAGATATAAATCCTCTTAATATACATTCCCTGCACAATGCTGCTGCAGACAGCTGATGAAAGTTCTCAGCTATTAATGAAGACCCAGAGTCTAAACTAATTTGCAACAGGGGGAGGCTGGAGAGAGTGCCATCTAGAGTGGCAGTGTTTTTCACTCTCCTAGCCCAAGGAACAAGAAACTAGCACTCAATTGTGTATATGCTTATACAGAGTAATATTTTGCTGCTGGAATATGTTACCCTGTCTAGTAGGAACTAACTGGGATGTGCACAAACCAGGATGTCCTCAGAGAACAGGAATCAATACTGGGAAGAATTTCTGTTTGCAGAACTTCTAACTTCCTGGAACCCCCATATAAAGAGTAAACAGATACTCTGAGAGAATTCCAGCTCCCTTTAGGGCAGCAGACTTCCAACTCAAAGTGATTCCTTTCATTATAGCCCCCACATGGCAACAACTGCAGTCCTTCTTGTGTTAATGAAGCAATCAGTGGTTCCTTTAAATGAAGATAATAAAAATAAAGCACCTCAGTGGTTTGTAAAGTCATCCTCAAAATCCCCCTCACTTGGGCCCTCCCTGGTGGTCCATAAGGTTAAAGCACAATGCTAAAAAGCTAAAGCCACTTCAGCATGAGTTCGATCCCCATCCAGGATGTGACCCACATAGCACAGCAGACCTCTCCTGACCCGCCTGCTGCTCCCTTCAGCAGTGTACTATGTCAGTCGGGCTGCTCTGCTCCCCACTTTGTCTCTGGTGAATCCTCTCACTGCCCCTGCACCTCTGGCCTGTACCCCAGCTCTGTATGCACAAATAAATAAATCTTAAAAAAAAAAATCACCTAACTCAATTTCTGATTCATTTTCTGCTCTAACTCATTTTGTTTCCCTTACTGTGTATCCTGTTATTGGACAAGGCTCTCATTTCCAGTCAAGCAACTCTCAACTCCCCTTAGACACCATCCCATTTGAGGGCACCATCCCCTCCGCTTGAGACGGCAACAGTTCAGAAGTTTCAGTTATAACTTCTAGGAAATATTTTTGGGTTCTCATTTATATATAGCCAGAGCATCATGTCTGCCTTTTCATTTCTAAAGGTATTCTTTGGACTTGGACACCTAAATAAATGCATACAGGCATGCATACCTGTATGTACACATGCATACATACACACACAAATAGATGGATGTATAGATGCATGTGTGTTTCTATGTATATATATGCATATACATATGTGTTTATGTGCATACATATATGTGTGTGTGTGGATGTGTATATATAAGACACACCTCATTTTATAAATAGGTCTAAAGGAAGATGCTTTCTAACCTGGAGTCTCCCAAGACCAGGACATCCCAACAACGATTGTTCTCTTGTCTTGAATATAACCATTTCTTACTTTGAACCTGCAGAAAGTCTGATAGTTACAGGCAGGGAGAGAGGCACCACCGAACCCCAAACCTGCCTGCTCTAAATAGGTCCTGCCATTCGCTGCATCAAGACAAAACATATAAGACTCTAATGAAAGAGAACTTTAATTCAGTGAGTATACAGTACAGAAGATGAAGATTATAATTTCTAAATCAAACACCCTAAGGTACCCGTCCCCTTGTGGGTAAAAGTCTTTCCAAACGGGAATGACCCAAATCAAGGCCTGAAAGACTGTGATAAGTCTAAAGCACCTTCTAGCAGGGATCCATAGAAAAGAGTCAGAAATGGCCAGACAAGTCTGGGAGGAAACGAGCACAATGAAAATTAATATAAATACTGCCATAGTCAACCTCCCCATGGTTCTCTCACCCACATCTGTTTCAATCAGCACAGGGCCAAGAAACAAGCAGTTTCTACACATGTCTCCCTCTGCTCCCCGTGTACTCCTCAGTTCTCCTTTCTGGTTCTTCACCTGCTCCCCTGCTTCATCCTACTTCATAATCCTTCTCTTCTTTTCTCTGCTCAGCCCCACCCTCCTTCTGGGTGGTGCAGGGAACCTGGAACTTCCTCTTTTCCTGGGAACCACCCTGTCACAAGATGATCCCTTTGATGGACTTCATTAGTTCCGTCTAATTCATAAGTTCCCTTTTAGAATATCTCAAGATATCTTGAAACATTTAGCACTATCTTTCATTTTGTCTCCCTCTCCATGTGATGTGTGTGTGTGTGTGTGTGTGCACATGTACATATATAGGCATGGATATCAGTCTATGTGCCTAACTATACAGTGAGTGTGCATTATCAAAGAAGGGTGAATGAAAATGCTCAGGTTTTTACACCATTTTCTTCTGTGGCTATCACCTGTGGTCTTGAATACATGAAGTACTTGAGAACAGGGGCTTGGGGTAAGTATGCCTGATGGTGGACTCCTAAAATATATTGTGTAAGTTTGCATCAGTGGGCACACCTAAGTTTGGAGGCTGAGCATATCAGGGCAGCAATAGACAGAGGGGGCTGTGTAATAGAAAAGGGTGGAGAATGGCTACAAGTGAGCCTCAGAGTAGGAACAAAGAAAGAGTAAAGTCTCATGGGGGCTACGAGGTCTGGCTCCCCAGACCACTCCATCTGCTCTGTGCTACATGTGTGCCACTCCAATCAATCAATAAAATGTATACACTTACCAGATATGTGGATCATATAAAAATATAAAAGAGCTACAGTTAACATGTGTTTATGACTTCTAAGTTGTGTTACATACATTGTCATTTAATATTTAGTCCTCAAATTTTTGGACACTTCTCCCCTTATCTTGTTTTTTCATCCCTTTAATTTAGACTGACTTGTGAGAGTTTTTGATTAACTGGATGCAAAAGAAGTAATGCTTCACTATTTAGACATTAAGAGCTTTCCGCTAGTACATTGATAGCGAGCCACCATACTGATTGCCATATTGGATCACAACATGGAGATGAAGAGAGGGACAGATGAGTTGGACTACTAGATTAGACATCTAGAAAGTAAAGGTAAAGTAAAACTTGGAGGTACCAGTCTGATAACTTGCCAGCCTATAACCATAAGCCTTGTGCAGTTGATTCATGTATTTAAGAACTGCTTTCCTAACCCCCGTAATATTACTGACCTCTCAATTCATGAAATATAATTATATCAATAAGTTGTTTTCAAGTACTTAGCTTTTAGTTTGTTTTGAACAATTTATCCATAATAATTCCATTTTATAGTAAGCAAAATATGTCTTAAACATTTGGTGATTTCCTAAATCTATTCAATAAATCAGTATCCAAATAGGCTACAAGTTTTATGTGCAAATTCTGTATACTGTCTACATGTTGGTGCATACACAATAAATATTTGTTTGGATTTGCTTACCACATGGAGTAAATAGTGGAAGTTGAGAGGAATTCTGATCAAAATTCTGGATATAAATTTAGATAGGGTTGCCAGAATTTGCAAATACAAGCATAGAAAAATGTTTAAATTTTAATTTCAGATAAAAAACCAAAAATGTTACTGTATAAGTATAGGCCATGCAATATTTGATACTTAGCTATATGAAATATATGTGTGTATGTACGTATGTGTGTATGCATATGTATGTATGTATGTATGTATGTATGTATGTATGTATGTATGTATGCATGCATGCATGCATACATATATAATCTGATTCAAGCTTAAATGATTGTCCTGGCAAATGAAATCTAAACAGAGAAAATACCACATATGAATTTAGAATGAATCTGTTAGCTCTGAATCTCAATTAGCTAATCTACAATTGAGGATAATATAACTTACTACGTGGGAGAATTGGGCACATAAAGTTAGATAGTAAATGGAAGAGGCCCTGTCTTTATTTCTCTCAAAACTTAGAAAACTACTAAATGTTGAAACTAGTAACATTCCAATTCTGTTTCTTAGCATCATTACTGCTTATTAAAGACTCAAAAATCTGTTTTGTCATTTTATCTATTTATTCATTTATTTATTTTTACCATGACTACATCATTTTGAAATAAATATATTTACTTAGGGCTTACTAAAAGCATGTCTTTGGGGAAAGTATATTCATTTATATGTATATTTGGATTGTATAATACTATTTAATACCAATAAATTAAAACTTTTGAACTGGTCCTTGGTTTTGCCAACCTTTTGGCTTGAAGAAATAGATTTCATCGAAGCTAAATTGCTTGATAAGTCTATAGAGGCAGTAAACACACTTTAAGGAATAAATGAAAGGAAAGAAGGTTCTTTAGAAATCTCTGCAATACCAAGATCAATAACAAATGCCCATCTTCACATTGCTACCTTCTATTGGAAAATTCATCTTTTTTTTTTTTTTTCCTGAAGAAGTCCTTTGAGTGTACAACTTTCAAATTTGTTACCAAAACAAGTATTTTCCAATTGTAGTCTTTTTTTCTGAAACATAATAGGTGAAAAGTCACACATTTATAAAACTCACCACAAGGAATTTGTCTCAGAGAGATAAAGCAGGATGAAATATTTAGTACTATTTTTTCAATAAGAAAACCAGGCACTTGAAACAACTATTTCCTGGTTACAAAGACATTTGGACTATATGTATATATATACATATTAGTGTGTAAGTCAGGTCCTTCTTTGCACACACATTTGACAACTAGGTTATCTCACTTAATTATGAAATTTTGAAAATCTGTCTACAAACGTTTAATAGACAACCAACAAGGAATATATGGTCAATTCAACAATATATAAAATAAGTGCTTTAGACTTAACAGGAAATGGATACAGTTTCTAGCTCAGAAACTCATGTTAGAGATAACAAACTGAAACCCATAGAAATCGAATTAATCAAGGTCATATAGCATATTAGTGTCAGAGAAAATCAATTGAATGAGTATTTGTTCTTAATTGCTACATGATTATTCCAGTGTTGTTGAACAGCATCGGTGGTCTGTAATTTTTAGACCTTGTGTCAATAAGTTTATAATCTACTTATACTATACTTGGTTTGAACTATCATCCAAAGTGAGCATGATAACATTCAATTTTAAGCCAAGTGGAATAGTTTTGCATGTTATGTAAATATTAGTGCCTTTAGTATTTAGATAATTTAGAAAAAAATATTTAGATATTTAGAAATTTAGAATAACTCCAGAACACCCTTACAAGATCTGGACCCACTCATCCTGCTCTGAATTTGACATCTCTATTCTAATATGACACAGATATGTCATGGTAAAGATACTCAAGATTCAAGATATTCATAAAGCCACCCTTATATTTTGCTTTTCTACTACAAGTACATATTCTTGTGTTTTCTGTCCCAAGTGTTTTTAGCCACTTGAGCACAAAATAGAATAATGACCTCAAGCATTTTCAAGCTTGGGTTTAAGCTATTGTTTTTCTTCTTATTTTGTCTTTGTCTTTGCATTACTTCTAATCTAGGTGACCCTTTCCTTACCTAGTAACTGTGCATTTTCAGCAGTTTTACAGGATGAGTAACTGCCAGTGGAAGTGAAGTCACAGAAGCGACGGGAATGAGCACTACTTTTCCACCTTACTTCCATGCAGCCAAACCTCAGATGCTTTGCATTACACCCCTCAGCATACTCTGAAGTAGACTTCCTTAATGGAGATTTGCTGGGAAAGAGGAAGGAGAAAGGTGGCCATTGTGTGAGGAACCAAGTAACTTTAGCACTTTTGGCAACCGTCATCTGGCCCTCTTGGTGGATGTTCCTGCTCGGACGTTACATTGAGAATCTGAGGTCTCGCTGGGCCCTGCTTGGCCTTTGTGGGACTCATCCTAGAAGATTGGCTTTTGGGCCTCAGCTACCCTGCTCTGGGTTCAGCCTGTTAGGTTCGGCATTTGCCATGAGGTGATAGGGGGTTTAATTTGTTTAGGAGTCTGTTATGAAATCAGTCTCTCCCTTACTCCTCTCTTCCTCTATCAAAAGTCTTTGAGCTCACTAGAGTCTGATGTCTCTTCTTGTATGTGTGAGTGGTACAGACCCTTAACAAACTGGATTATTCCCTTTAACAAACTGAGTCTCTGGGTACCTCTCATAATCAGAAACATCTCTGCTCTCCTCCACATTTAAATTTATTTTTTTTCTATTTTCAGTAAATGCTAATAATTTCCAGTCTGATCTTCATAGGAACATTTAGTGGCAAATCAGTGCAGTAAGGAAGAAAGAGAAGCAAGGAAGAAAGTTCTAAAAACACCAAAGGATGGCTAAGGGGATTCCTACTCAGTGAAGTGAAGTGATAGCTGTTTGCCTTATTTTGGTAGATTTGTTAAATTGCATTTGTTCTATTAGCGTCAATCTTTTTTTTTTTTTTTGGTTTCTTTTCTCAAAGGCACCATTAAGGAAAACTGGCTTATTTTTGGAAATAATAAATCCCTTCAGCTGTGATTCTACCACATGTGCCAATGTGATTGTGGTTGCTGTAGATAAAAATCATCACTCTGTTTTGCCTAATGAGTAAAAATATGAGCCTCCTGGCTGTTGCTAAATACGTGATTGTGATGTTGGCTCTGTCCCACTCACTCCCTTAGAAAATCTGCACTCTTTCTTGATTTGATCTTTTCATGGCACTAACCCAGGAAGCTTTTTTTTTTCTTTTTTTTCCCTAGCAGCCAGATGATATCAATTTTCTTTAGAATTGCTACAATAAATGAAGACATGGTTATATTTACTGCTTCTGTACCTATAGCCAAGGCTGAAGGGAATATACAGAAATTCAATAAATTGGGGCCTTCCCTGGTGATATAATAGGTTAAAGCATAGCATTAAAAAGCTATCCAAAACCACTTCAGCATGAATTCAATCCCCACCCAAGGAGGTAACCCAAATGGCATGACAGATCTATCTTCTCTCTCCCGGCTCCTTCCCTCAGCAGTGTATTTCATCGATCTGCCTGTTCTGCTCCCCACTCTCTCTGGTGAATCCTCTCACCCTCCATACCACTGGCCAATACCCCAGTCCTTGTATGCATAAATAAATAAATCTTTTTTAACAATAGAAATCAAAAAGTGCAGAACTACTAAGGACTCAGATCTATTAAAAGTATTAAAAGTTTGATCAAGTTGGCTAGGTAAGGGACCTATATTATATTATTGACATACTACTTAAGAACCCATATTATTGAAATACTTCTAAGGAACAATATAAAATTGATAATGGAAAAAAAGTGGTAAAAATATAAATACT
Organism: Condylura cristata; assembly: GCF_000260355.1. NCBI lineage: Eukaryota > Metazoa > Chordata > Mammalia > Eulipotyphla > Talpidae > Condylura > Condylura cristata. The sequence goes on from NW_004567103.1 coordinate 85,260,734, forward strand.
CATATCCTGTTACAAATAGCATATATTGTATTTTTCTTTGTATATCAATTATTTATCTGTTAGGACTTTGAATAGACTTTGTATTTTCTAATTAGCCCAGAAAAATATCATTGATAGAGTATGTTTCAAGAGAATCTTTTACATGAAGTTGTAATTATTCAAATATAATGCCCAGCACAGAGGTGCACATGTACATATACCTGCAAATAAGGACATAGGACTTTACACAGAACAGCCAGATGAAATGATAATAAATAGAAATTGTGTTATAAAAACACAGTTTACTCCATTTGAAATGATAAAGTCAAATTTGAAAGTTTTATGAAAAAAAATGTGAATAGTCATACACAGTGTTGTAGACCAGTGTCATCTCAACAAAAATAGTAACAATAACGGGCCCTCCCTGGTGGTACAGAAGGCAACACCACCCCAGAAGTGACGCACATGGCGCAGCAGACCTCTCCTATCTTGCCCGCTGCTCGCCTCAGCAGTGTACTTTGTCAAGTCTATTCTGTTTCCCACTCTGTCTCTGGTGAATCCTCTCACCACTCCTGTACCTCTGGCCTGTACCCCAATTCTATATGCATAAATAAATGCATATTAAAAAAGCAAAGTAATCACACTATAATAAAGAAACATATTGATGATTGGGCTTTTATTCCTAGTTTTCTCTACTGAAGAAAAGACTGTGGCCTACAAGACAGATCAGCAGGTCCCATTGAGAGTGAAGCACATGCATGGTGAAAAATATAGAAAATATAGAAATAACTATTATGATACAGAAAATAGGCTGAAAAAAATCTCACAGAGAGTGGACAAAGAGAAAGAAAAAAAAGGGAAAAGCTTTAAGAAAAGTATTTCTGAGAAATTGATATAATTGTTTACAAACATTTGTTTCCAGGTTAAAGAAACCCTGAAAATATTGAGAAAATTTATTTTAGAATAGATTCTTAGACACATGATTTTTTTAATAGATATATTAAGAACAGAACAGGCAGATATACTGATAATCATTGCTGAGGGGAGCAGCAGGTGGGTCAGGAGAGATCTGCCACATCATGTGGGTCAGCTCCCTGGCCGGGGATCGAACTCATGCTGCAGTGGCTGCTATAGCTTCATAGAACTGTGCTTCAACTCACAGTGCCACCAGGGAGGGCCTTAAACATATGATTTTGAAATCACATGAAATATGAAATAATTTCAACTTTAACAAAAATAAGAGAGTAAAAGGAAATGTTTTTCTTTTTTATTATATATTTTATTGTTTTACATTGTTCTTCATTTTTATGCATTTTTTCATCTCAGTTGTAATCCCATGGGCTTCCCACTACCAGTTCACCTGTGTGCCACCACCACAGTCCAGTGCACTTTTCCTACTCCCGTTCCAATCCCATTCCTTCTTCCACCCCCATAAAATATCTCTGGTTTATAGTTGTTCATGGTTTTAATTTTTACTCTATTACATTTGTTTCTCTCGCGGTCCCCCACTCCCCTGATCCCTTACATTCCTGCTATGAGCAAAACCATCTGGTATTTTTTTCTTTTTCTTCTGACTTATTTCAATAAGCATGATCCCTTCCAGTTTCATACATGGTGCTGCAAAAGGCATGTGTTTATTCTTTTTTTGTTTGTTTGTTTGCTGAGTAATATTCCATTGTGTATATGCATCACTTTTTTTTTTTAATCCAGTCTCCTATTTGCGTTGATTCCACATCTTCCCTACTGTAAACAGAGCAGCAATAAACATGGGGGTACAGATGTCCTTTTGAATTAAGTTTTGTGTGTCCTTTGGGTAGATACCTAGGAGTGGGATTACTGAGTTATATGGAAGCTCTATTTTCAGCCTTTTGAGGAACCTCCAAACAGATCTCTGTGGCAGTTGTATCAGTTTGCATTCCCACAAGCAGTGTAAGAGAGTTCCTTTTTCTCTACATTTTTGCCAATATTTGTTGTTGTTAGTTGTTTTAACATGTGGCATTTTCACTGTGAGATGGTATAAAAGGAAGGACTTATACTAACATTTGAGCAATAGTGTAAGTAATAATACAAATGAAATCATGCCATTTATATGGGAGGAAAATACCTTTCCAAATTAACATTGCATCACACATGAAAAAAAACATTGTGAAATGAAACAAATAATGTCAATGAAAATACTACTAATAAAATTATTTAACTTGTTAAATTACAAAAATTAGTAGTTAACCCAGAGAATTTAGAAAAGGGTAAAAGGGTATCATTAAATTTAGGAAAAAAAAAAAACTAAATATAAAAGTTAATTTTCTAGAGATTAATATAACTGCTAGATCTACAACCTGATTAGTCACAATGATAGAACAGAGAAAGGGAGAGATAAACAGAGATAAAAATCCATAGTACATATGACCACGTGCAATGTCATTCCATTTTCTGTAGAATTTACAAAATTATAGATTATTCTGTAATATTCTGTTGAATTCTACATAAGTTCAGTAGAATTTCAATCTGTAACAAAATGTTAAATGTATGTAATGTTCCAATTACAATAATAATAATTCATCATTTACCAAAATTGTCATAAAAAGATAAAGAAATTCTTAATGTTTATATAAAATTTATTGATTTACTAATGAAAATCTTCAGATAAAGATTTCTCAGGCCTAAATGACTTTACTAGTGAAACATCCAAGCCAGAAAGAAATAAATTATTCTAACATTAAACTAATACCTGAAGATTAGAAATAGGATGTACATTTTTGAAATCATTTGAGGCTCACCCTCAAACTAAAAATTACAAGTTCAACATTATAGAAAATGAAAATTATAAGCTGACACCCTGAAAGTATATTTCTTGAAAGTATATTTTAAAATTCTAAGCTAAGCATTAGTAAACTAGGTACCTTAACAAAGAAATAATAGGGAAATGTATCTTCACCATATTCTGTGGGTTTTCTTATTAACATTTTAAGGAAAATATTGTATCATTATTTGAATATAGAAATTTCTTAGACAGAACACCATTCAAAATATTTTATTTTTAATTATATCATTTTTATTGACATAATGTTAGTTGATAAAATTGTATGATTAGATGTATGTTACTTCACCATACCTACCTTGATTTAAAAAGTAAAAATATACTCAGAAAGTCACAAACCAAGAGTAGTTTTGTTTATATAATAAAAGTATTAAAAAGTATATAGGGAATCACAGTAAAGCAAAAATGGTAAAAATCATGACTTTTGAGAATGTACTGACACATTATATTAGCATTCACAGTTGGCACTATTCACAAGTAAATGAATTAAAATATGAAAATAAAACAAACCTAGTATTATTTCTAAATAATTTGAGCATATGAAACCTAAATTAATATGAAGATAAAATACTTGAATTGGTGACTTTAGCAATTTTTCCAGATGAAAATTAAAAAAAAAATTAAAAATAGTATTTTCTATAGCATCAAATTTGTTGTATAATTAGAAATATGTATATAAGTATTAATGGTTCATTTTAAATTAAGTTATCACTCATGAATTGACTTTTGGTTTCAAAGCAATCCCAATAAAAATTCTGACATAATTATGCAACTCAGATATGATGAGAATGAGGTGTGACTGAGAAATTACAATTTAATGTTGTCCTGTTTCTGAAGAAAATGTGTTCCTTTCCAATGATAAAATGTAGTATTTGGGGGAAGGACATGGATCTTGTCTATCAGTTTATTTACTTATTTTTTATTCATTTATTTTTAAGATTTTATATACTTTTTCATAGAGATATGGGGTACAGGCCAAAGGTGCAGGGGCAGTGAGAGGATTTACCAGAAACAGAGTGGGGAGTAGGATAGGCAGATGGACAATATAAACTGCTGAAGGGAGCAGCGGCCGAGGCAGGAGAGGTCTGATGTGCCATGTGGATCACCTCTGGATTGGGGATTGAATTTACATTGAAGTGGCCTGGCTTGGCTTAGCTTTCTAGTATAATGCTCTAATCTGCTGTGCCACCAGGGAGGGCCCTATCAGTTAATTTTTAAAAAGTTATGCAACAATCACCATATGCTAATCACATCTGATTTGTCTTTTGTATACTGGATTTTCCCTCAAGCCCAATTTTGTTTTTTTTTTAATTTTACTTATTATTTTTAATTTTAATTTTGGGGGTATATTTTTGATCTTCCATATATCCACATTCTACTCACATCCCATCAATAATCCATACCAATACCTCATTTGCCTCCATCCTCTATCCTTTGTTTTCTCCCTCCTATTCCCTTTGGTAACCACTTAATTCACTATGTCTTGCTATATTTTGTCTATGTATTTTTTAAAATTACTATTTATAATCCACAGATGAAGGAAAATTTCTAATACCAATACCTATCTTTCACTTTTTGACTTATTTCACATAATGTAATCACCTTGGGTCCATCAATTTTCCCCAAGAGCCACTATTTAATCTTTTTAACAGCTGTGTAGTATTCCATCAAGCATATATTCGAGAGCTTTTTTATCTTTTTATCTATTGAAAACACTTAGGTTGTTTAGTCATTTTACAAATCAACATATGCATGCATATCGTTATGCACAAATAAAGATAAAAGAGAGGTTCACCATACCATTTGTTGACTTAAATGGCATATATCTGAAAGTGGACAGCATTATAAAACTTACTGACATCACAAGAATAATTACTACTCCAAATCCAAATAGATGATGACTAAGTGGTTGGTCCTTGAGCAGGTATTTGAACCCTAACCTATTACATTTCATATGAAGCCACACAGGCTGTGATACAAAACTCTTCTCTAGTTATTTGCAATGCATAAACCTACCTACAAGGTTTATCTTTTGGGTGGTTGTATTAGTTATGTAAAGGCCTCTGGCAGGGAGTTTTAAAGGCAGTATCTTAAAACCATTGATGATATGAATATATTTGTACAAAGATCAGAGTAAAGATCAGTAAATTAGAGCTCAAAATAGATAATGTGTGCTGTCAGCAAGACCAGCAGAAAGTTGGGAAAGCTGAAAAGTTGGGAGAAAGAGAGAAGTGGAAAAGCCTGTTATCTCCTTGTCCAGTGATGCAGGAAGTCTTAGTCTTAGTACCCTGGGGATTGAGGATATAGTCCAGAAGTGACAAATCCTTTTAAGTCAGCATAATACATTATCATATATGCATTAATTCTGGTCTTGAGTTTAGGTTTATGGGATATGGTTTTTAAATGCCAATATTATGTAGTGGAGGCAACTAACATTGGTTGAGCATTTATTCTGCAAATTACAATGTTTGATGCTCTATAGCCTTTATTTAATATCTTCAATATGATACTTTAATCATTGTATATGTTTTTAGGTTAAGAAATTTAACTTTAGAAAATTTGACATGTTCAAGATCACATAGTTTAATAACTGGCAAAATGAGGATTTCAAACCAAGTTTCTGGAACCAAGTTACACATCTTTGTCTGACAAGTAATTGCACCTGATATCATAAAAATAGTGAATATCTCCACACAACCATTAATACTGCATTGCAAATTAATGCCTGTTAGAATTTCATATCTATATTTACTTATTTGAGAAAATGGGGGTCACTGAGAGCAGTCTTCTTTTTCATAGGCCTGTTAAGAAGACTAATTAGATAATGTCCACAAAATCCCCTTAGTTCCTTGGAGAAGTTTTATACAAATTCAAAGCATTATTATTCAAACTATATTTAAACTCAAAATAGATACATTTTGAATAATCACTCAGACTCTAGATTACCACCTAAATAGACAATAACAAAAGCAATATGTTTGCTTATCTTTTTTTCTTATCTTAACTCCTATCTTAATTATTTAACACTGCAGGAAAGGTAAAACTTCTCTTCACTCCTGAATATTAAATTTATTTGCTTGCTTGACTTCTAGCACCTGCTTAGATAGCAAGAGTTTTGAAAATTAAATAGCTAAATTACTTCAGAATGTTTAAGATCAGCAGTTCATACCTAAGGGATAGAAATTATTAATCATAAAATGCCTCTTACATCTTTCCCATCTTGTATCCCTGAATCTGAAATTCTTCTCCATGGGAGTCTTTTTTCTACTCCAAACATTTCTGAGTTTTCTTTTCTTTGAACTCATCAATAGTGAGTTCCTTTAGAATCTTCAGTGAAAATAGTCTCTGTTCAATAATGAAGACTTAAACTATATCAAATGTATGAGAAAGAACACCATAGATGTCTTCCTTCTGTGTGGAGATGTCCACAACCATACTGTCCCTGGTCATCATTATAGAAAGGAAGCTGGTAGATCACTAAGTCTATAATCTTTTATTTTTAAATAGTTTTTTTTTTGTGCCATTATATATTACAAGAAATTATGATACCCATCCCATCTTTGTTCAGATCCATGAACAAACTAATACAGCATTTTATTATTTTAAGACATATTCTGAATAGTTGTGACACATATACACAACTTTTCTACACTGCTGTACACATAGTGGGTGATCATTTCAGCATTCATTAAGTTTGATAAAAGAATAAATACTATGTCTTAAAGTGGTATTACAGAATTTTCTTCAAATCTTAAAAATCTAGTGCCTTCTTAAAACCCATTTTTTCATGGGCAGAAGTTGAAATAATGACAGTGAGTAATAAATGAGAAAAGAATAATTAATGATTAGGATCGACATTCATCCTATAATTAGTTGTTTGACTATGTTTTCTATTTTCTTAGAAAATTTTATTTAACTATCTGTGAAATTAAGGATCCCAGTAGTTCAGAGTGCCAACTTAAAGCTCGCAAATAGTTGGGCTTTGATTTTCTTTTCTTCTTCCTTCCAGTGTTAAAGTGATTTAATTATATTTTTGAATATGTAATGATTTAACCAGCTTCCTAACTAAAAATTGCATGAGGGCATTATTGAGTGAAAAAATTTCTCTCCCATTCCCAGTTTTCTAGACTTCATTCCCTCCCTTAAACCTTAAGGAAGAATTTCATAAATTTAATTTCAGAAATATTTTCAGATATGTAATATCATTCTAACATCTTGGAATATATTGTAAGTCTACTATAAGATATTTTACATGTTATTTTAAGATATACATAGTGCTTTCTCCCTGAGATATCCCACATAATTTCTATTTAATGCTTTATTTGCTAAACAACATATAATGGAACTCTTCATTGGCTTTCAAAGATAATTTTTATCTCCATTGTTTATTTATTATAATTTGAAATTAGTTTTGTTTACTACTTCTGAAGTATTTATATTTTATTTCTGAAGTTTACTTTTTTTTTTTTTTTTTTTTTATTATAATTTGAAATTAGTTTTGTTTACTACTTCTGAAGTATTTATATTTTATTTCTGAAGTTTACTTTTAATTTTGGCAATACTTGAATATCCCCATCACATATTACCACTGTTGTTCATCCATCTCCAGATAGCCTATAGTCCATCACCACGGTCTATTGTGCAAAGAGCAGATCTTTTTCCTTCCCCTGGTGTACTGTGTTTTCTATCCTAAACACACTACGTTGGACTTTGGGGTCATTTGGCATTCTTCCCTTCGACCTTCTGGTTTTATGGCATCTTGTTATTCTTCAATAATGTGGACTACAAATCACTTCATCAATCAATACTATGCACATTTCAACCAACATATAACATTACTTTATGAAGTCCACATTTTATAGAAATCAGCACTGTTCTTACCAAAAATCACCACTTTTATTTCTTTTTAAATTTTTTGATTGAAAGATGATTAACATATAATGTTATAAAATTATAACAATATACAATTTTGGTACTTATACATTGCAATACGATTACCCCATGACCAATGCCCTCTCCCATCAGGTCACATAATGTTCTAATATTTGTGTATGTGAAGAACATTTAAATCTTGACTCTTAGCAACTTTAAATACATAATACAGCATTGTTGAGTATCATCACAATTCTGGGCATAAGATTTACAGACTTCTAGCAACAAGTTTATACAGTTCAATGAACATCACTTCAACTTCTACATTTGGTAACTACTGTCATACTCTTAGTATCTACAACTTTGTTTTTTTTCAGATTCCATATATATGTGACATCATACATTGTCTTTCTCTGTCTTAGCATAATGCTCTCAAAGTACACCCACAGTGCCACAAGACAGGGTATTGTTCTTACTGCTAAACCATATTCATCTGTGCACACTTACACACATGCATACTCATACACATACCTTCATCCACACCTTCATCTGTTGAATTTGGTTGTTTCTATACGTAGACTACTGTGAGTTATGTTTCAATAAACATGGCACTCATGAATATCTTTCGTATCTATCCTCTTTTCATTAAATCCTATGCAAAATACCCAGAAGTGGGATTGTTGGATCATGTGGTAATTCTGTCTTTTAATTTCTTGAGGAGCTCTCATACTAGTGACTGTAGTGCTGCACCAATTTACATTTCCATCAAGATTACATAATTTCTAGTGTTTCATTATTTTTAATACATACTATTTTTCAAAAAGATTTATTAATTTACCGGGGTACAGGCCAGAGATGCAGGGGCAGTGAGAGGACTCACAATAGTCAGAGTGGGGAGCAGAACAGGCAGATAGATAGAGTACACTGCTGAGGGGAGCACTGGGCAAGATAGGAGAGTTCTGCTGCTCTATGT
>NW_004567103.1:85270598-85276527 GCF_000260355.1 Condylura cristata
GATTATGCTTATCCCTGAAGTGAATCCCTTAACGTGTCTTTGACTGGAAAGTTTAGTACATTTACATTCAAGGTTATAATTGCTATGTATGTATTCTTTGACATTTTCCTAATTGGCTTCTGGTTGATTCTGCTCTTCCTTTTATATCCTTTCTTCATTTTTTTTTTTCTTTTTCTCTTGAGATTTGATATTTCTCTCTATTGGTATATCTAGATTCCTTTTTATCTATTTTTTTTGTGTGTGCATGTGTGTGTTTCCTACAGATTTTTGTTTGGAGGTTCCAGATTGAATATAAGATCTTCCGTATATATTGACTATATTGAATTTAGAGAAGCTATTATTTGAACACCTTAAAATACTGCATTTTACTCCCTCTATGCTGCTCCATGTGGGTTACCATGGGGCTGGCTGGAGAGCAAATTAGCATGGAAGCAGCTTTGGCTTTTTTGTCTTTGTAGTGGAAAACCTGCAGGCTGGCTAGGCAGGAGAAGCAGGAGGCCAGGGGGGCCTGGAGGCTGGCAGCCTCCCAGCACCCAGCCTCCTGGCCCTCAGTGAATCTTCACACTCTTTCTTTTGGCATTCTTTGGTGTCTTTCTTACACCGTGCTGTCTTATGGTCTTGCATCTTCTGTAGGCATGCCCTCCACTGCTTCTGTTTTTATCCCTACCTTCAGGCTCAGGTGTGCACACCTTTGCTCCAGGTATCTATAAGTAGGTACCTGTGCCTTGTACTCATGCTCATGAGCACTGTTTCCATCATGTGATCAAAGCCTCATTCAGGTGAAAAAGCTACAGCTTGTTGCTATAAGTTAAAAGTTTTTGGCCCTCTCTAGTGGTGCAAAGGGTTAGGACACAGCACTGCAAGCAAGCCACAAACACTTCAGTGTGAGTTCGATCCCTGCTCCATCTCTGGTGAAGCCTTTCACAGCCCCTGCACCTCTGGTTTGTACCCCAGTTCTGTATACATAAATAAAAGAGAGAGAGAGAAAGAGAGAGAGAGAGAGAGAGAGAGGGAGAGAGAATGATTTCATATCAGTGAGATAGGAGGAGAATCTCCACTGAAATCTATCAGGATATCACTGGAATTTGGATTTGGTATGGAATTACTAATGATAGGGTGTAGGCTTACCTTTACCCTCCTGCCCTAGCTCATGGTCTTGCATTTCTCCTAGGTTACCACATGGACACCCAGGGCTGAGAGATTTGGGCACGGGGCTCGCCACCTGTAGTTATGGACACTTGGGCCCAGAGAGTATGGAGTGTGTGCATATTTAAACATAGACACCTGGGCCAGAATGTGAGGGCTTAAGAGGCTCTTCAGCTCTGGCTTTTTTGACATGAGACTAGGGCCATCTGAGGTGGAATGAGATTGTGAGTAGAATTGTGATTAGAGAGGAAGACCAAAAAAGAAGGCCAGAGCGAGAAGAGAGAATGTGTGAATTTGTGGGGGCTGATTGGGTTTGGTTATTCCCTGTCTCTCAGTCCCCAGTCCCTTCTCCCTGCCTAGCACCCCTGCCTGCCATCCTGCCACCAGATAGTATAAAGACATTTTATTTCCAATATCTAACATCAAATCAACAAGTTTCTTTTCTTTCTTTCTTTTCTTTTATGCATACAGAACTGGTGTATAGGCCAGAGGTGTAGGGCAGTGAGAAAATTCACCAGAGACAGAGTGGGAAGCATCACAGGCTGACTGATGAAGTACACTGCTGAGGGGAGCAGCGGGCAGGTCAGGACAGGTCTGCCGGCCATGTGGATCACCTCCGGGGCAGGTGGGGATTGAACTCATGATGAAGTGGCTTTAGCTCCTTAGTGCTGTGCTTTAACCCACTCTGCCACCAGGAAGGGCCCAACAACAGTTTCTTTTAAGTGTGAAGAATGGCAGGATATCACCTTTGTCTTGTCTCAGGATGATTCCAGATTTCATACTCTTTGTCCACAAGTTTATGGTAAGCAAGTGAATATTAAAATGACCAATAAAGATATTAAGTTTAACAGTAGGTCAGATGCTTTCACTTCATTATGAATATAAAGGTATAAATTATATGAACAAATAAAATAAACACTTATACTCTGATGACAATTGCCATAGACTTTTAGGGATTTATCTTGCAGCATTTGAAATGTAAAAATATTCATAACAACAAAAATAATAGCAGTAATAATAACAACAATGACAGTATTGACTTGAGAATTGTAAATGTATGAATATGTTTTAAGCAGTCATGTGTTGAGATAAATATGTAAGAATATATGTGTGGTTATTTTTATAGCAAGATTTTTTTTTATTTTGGTAAAAACAAAAATCAAAAAAACCCCTGAATATCCATATATAGTATATTTTAGCTATAAAATTGAGATCTATCTTTAACTATTACCATTTATAATTTGAAGAAGGATAGGAGTGTGGAAAATTTTTAAAGGTCAATGTCTTTTGGCTTTTCAGAAAATGTTTGATTTATTTTTATTTAAATATTTATTTAAAGCAAGATTGGATTTGCAAAGATATACTGTAACTACTGTGCACCAAACTAGATGCAAATTAAGTCCTGATGTTTTAACTAATATTTCACTGCCGTTTCCTAGACATTCACCATTTTTATCCAAAAAATATGATTATAGATAATTAAATACTAAGAATTTCTACCTCAAAGGGAATAGCTCATGACTGTATCTTTTATTTTTAATACTCCCTTTAAAGTCTAAAAACTGCTGTATGTCTGTATGCTTGATAATCAATAATGTAGGCACCCATCAAAATAATGCTTCACTTATCTGCAAACTATATAGAACATACTTTGGAGAATATGAAGAAGGAAAAACTTCTCAGGTCCTAGAATTAATTTTTAAAGGGCATGTTCTCAACCTTCTGTGCTTTATTACTAAGATAAACCTTGAACTACTTCACATAACCTAGTATTTATGATTGGTTTATGGCAATAATACATTGTACTAGATTTATGAAAAGAAATAGCTATTAAAGGCAGAACAGTGATGTTTAGCTACAAAACAAAACTCTTCTTGAATGGATCAGGAGGTATGAAAAAGAAACTGAGCTGGATAAATATAAAATAAAATTGCACAAGAGTATTGTATAGGTTTGGGAATATGGTCAAGGATTAAGTGGGATTTTTAGATTATTCTCCAATTTCTATTCTTAATCCTTTACTATAGTTCCTACTCTAGTTGTAACAATTTATGTGGTAAACATGAGGCAGTTCAAGAAATGGTGTAACTGCACATGTGTACATATACACACAGCCTGTAAAACTCAGGGTGACCAAGTGACAAATAAAATGGAATGCATGCTTAAATAAATATTTCCATGGTGCTTTCTAGAACTTAATGACCTCCACTTACGTTAGTAGAGACTGCAATACAATAAAAATATTTTTGACCTTAGAGCTATGAAGGTAGCTACACTAATAACAAATCCAGAAAAGGAGCAACAGGATCTTTTTTAAAAGCATGTGGTTTACAAAGAGGTGCTTTACAAAGAAATGTGTAGTGAAATAAGTTCAAATGTGAGTTTAAAAACCCATGGATTCCTAGGAAATTGTTAAAAGTGATAAAAATGGAGGATTATATCAGGAATAATGGGATTTTCAAAATTATATATATGTGTTTAACATTAATAGATTGAAAAAAAATACTATCATCAAGGCAAGTGCAGAAAATAGGTCTATGAATTATGCAATCATGTCTATAGAGTAGATGGAAATGGTCAGGTGTCCCTCCTTCCCTCCATGGGAGTCTAAGCCCCACACCTGTGTTCTTACACGTGTGCCTGATGGTGGCACCTGGGGTAAGGTGTGGGCATGAGTGAATGGGCGCACCTGGGCTGAGAGACTGGGCATGTGAGGGCAGGGTCACAGGATGCCAGGAGCAGCAGAACAGCACGGGAGCAGGGAAGCAGAGAAACACAGGCAGCAGGGAGAGCAGAAACCACGGCAGTGCCAGAGAGCGCAGAAGGAGTGAAGATTCGCAGGGGGTGGGAGGCCTGCCAGCCTCCCAGTCCCCGGCCTCTTAGCTGCTGTGTACCAGATTGCCCCACTACAAATGATGTAAAAAGATCAATAAAAGTCTGAGAGCCGGGGACTCTCCTTTTCCCGTTCACCCAGAACATAGAAAACCTGCTCCATGCCTTGCTTGGTACTACATTGTCTCATTGAAGATTGTAGGTGAGAGTGCATAAACGTGGCTTTTAAAAATTTAAGCAAACAGGGCCCTCCATGGTGGCACAACAGGTTAAAGCACAGCATTATGAAGCTAAAGCCACACCAGCATGAGTTGGATCCCTGCTTGTCCGGGAGATGTCCCACATGGTGCGGCAGACCTCTCCTGGGCTGCCTGCTGTTCCCCTCAGCAGTGTCCTTGCCAGTCAGCCTGTTCTGCTCCCCACTCTGTCTCTGGTGAGTCCTCTCACTGAACCTTGCATGTCTGGTCTGTACCCCAGTTCTGTGTGTATACATAAATATCTTAAAAAATATATCCATTAAAAATAAAAAAAAAATTCCTATTTCTCAGAAATGTATAGAAACCATTACAGTTAGTAGTGAGACTCTAAAACAATGTCTTATAAAGTCAATAAAATTACTAGGATCACTGTTATCATTATTTGTATTTGGCAATCTTCAAAAGAAAGCAGACAATGGAATTAAAAGGAAGGAAAGAAAGAAAAAAAATTATAGAGGATAGGGATATATATAGAGAGAAGAAATGGCTACACACACGCATACATATATTTCTTGTAATGGGATGTGATATTTTCTGGAAATAACTTTGTCAGTATCCATGAAATTTTAAATACCCAAAAATTTTGACACAGGGCTCTCATTTGTGTGTATCACTTTCTGCAGAATTAATAAGTGAAAACAGAGGAAAGTACAATCTTTGTGAAAAAGTGTTCAAATACAGTACTATCTGCATTGGGAAAATAGAAAAAAAAGTAAGACAAAACAATGTGGAAATGACCTTGGGTACCAATTATTGTAAGGATAAATTGGTGAGTTAATACTATGTAATAGTAGTTATTTAAAAAGATATACTAATATGTATTTTTATGGAGAGTAAGAATGTCAAGGAATGGAAAAATGATCACCCACATATTCCTTTTCATGCTTGTATGTTTTTACACATCTATGAACATAGAGAAAGTTGTAAGATATAGAGACCAGCTTTATCTGGTCTCTATATGATTTATCGTAGAGGTGGTAAGAATGAACAAACCACCTATATAGTTAGTAGAAATCTGAACTGGAACATTTCGTTTCACAGACTTTTTTTTTTTTAATTTATTTATTTATTCATATAGAACTGGGGTACAGGCCAGAGATGCGGAGGGTGAGAGGATTCATCAGAGACAGAGAGGGGAGCAGAACAGGCAGATCTACGAAGTACAGCGCTGAGGGGAGCAATGGGAGGGCCAGGAGAGGTCTGCCTCGCCATGTGGATCTCCTCCGGGGGGCAGGCGGGGATTGAACTCATGCGGAAGTGCTTTAAGCTTCTTGGTGCTGTGCTTTAACACGCTGCACCACCAGGGAGGGCCTCACAGACTATTTTAAAAAGACATTTTTTTTAGGGTGATAAATATTGATATATATTTATCCCTATTCTGGGAATTTATCCAAATTAAAAAATGCATAATTATGAGGTTTCTGTACATCAAAGTATTTTTATTGCAAGATCATATACAATGAATGAAGAATAAAAATGACTGGGAAGAGGAATACCTTGTATCATGCATTTTGTTGAAAATATAGTGATGAAGGAAAATATGGAGCCTAAGAAAGTGATGTCTTCCTGGAGGAAGAGACTAAGTTTGAAGGACCAGCCATATTGTTCAGGTGTTAGAACGGAGTTCAGGGACCAGATGGTTTAATTCAGTGAACACATTTCTGGAAGATTGTATAAGTCACTGGAGAGAGGGT
>NW_004567103.1:85276842-85278415 GCF_000260355.1 Condylura cristata
CTTGCACCATGCATAAGATAGGGCAATCTTATCAAATTGCATCCCCAGGGATAATCCTCAACCAATGATGTGGTAGACATTGGTGAATGTGGTAATCACTCTATTTCCCTTGTCCTTTATTGGAAAGATTGGAGGTATAGGGCACTCTTTCTTAAAGGATCCACAATTGCTCCAGACTGTGATTAACTAGGTGGCAAAATTTTGGCCCTTCTTGACTTATTTCCCCAGTTCATTATAATGCTATTTGAGATCATTTTCAAATGAGCTGCTTGAACTCAAATCCTTACTCAGTCTTTTTTTTTTTTTTGGAGACAGGTATTATCCCAAACTGAAACTTTTTTCAATTAAATATTTCTTAATATATGTGGATTTTGATATTATGTTCAATTGTTTAACCATTAAGATTATGTAGTCATTCTTCACATCATGGTGCCTTAGAACTGACAGAGAAAGTAACAATAAACAAAGAAAGGGAATATTCCCATTTACCTGGGATATCCCAACCTCTTTATTCTATAGTAACAGACCCCCTGAATGTTGCTAGAAACAACTAAGTATAGAGATTATAATTCCCAGACTCATCTTGAAGAGTTGTGTCCTGTGATCGTCTGTATGCTGTGTGGCCATTTGTTGTGTAGTCTCTTGTCTTCATTCATGGAAAGAGATGTGGTTTCCTGTTTTTCTCTTTTGTTTTCTTAGAGGAACATGCAAGTGAGTTACTCTGGATCTTGCAGGTATGAGAAAACTTGTTGGGTCATAGATGTGACACAGCAGGAAGATTCACTGCAGTTGGAGATGTCACACCAGCCTTGGAAGTTCTGCCTAAATGCTAGTCTCTGCTGCTTTCAGTCTCAGTTGTAAAACCTCAAACCATGACATAAGTAAAATTAATCAAAAGCTAAGATTGTGTATTTTAGCTGTTTAGGTAAGCCTCAATGAGATTTCTGATATCATGAGTAGATGAGTGGATGAGATAAAGATACATGAAATAACAAAAGTATATAAATACATGTGGATTCCATTAATGAAGTATCAAATGCAAGCATTTTTATAAATGCCTGATTTTAGGGTTAAAGAGGCCAGAGTTTCAAACTAAGTTGTGACATACCCTATTTTTTCATTTTTCTTTTTTTTTTTTTTAATAAAGTTTGTATTACAAATTATATATGGGCAAAGTTAACATTTCAGTCTGTAAATTTTATTCCTGATAGTATTGTGAACTTTCCAACTAAAAATCAAACAAAAAGCTAACATGCAAAAATAAATACTAATTAAAAGTTTTATGCTTTAAAAGTATTTGTGGTAAGAATAGATCTCTCAGACCAAAAAGAAAAAAACAAGACAAAACAAAACAAAATAATACACACACACACACATATATTATAAAGCTGAGCAGTGATGTAAGGGACAGAATAACAACCAAATTGTAATCTGATAAATAAGTGCTGGAACAAAGTGGAGGGGCCACCTCTGCCTTGGAACCTGGAGTCCTAAGCAAGAGAACACAGTGATCTCAGGGCAGTGGTATTTATTGATTTCCAAGTGCCTGACAGTGTCCATTATCATCCGGATC
>NW_004567103.1:85279070-85286099 GCF_000260355.1 Condylura cristata
AAAGTATAAAAATAAAACTATAAAGATATAAATAACTATAAAGGAATGAAGAATACATTTGATGTGTCTAAGAAACAGATAATCATGTTACTTTATTGGACAAGATAAAAGAAACCCTAAGTAACAAGGAAAGCATATACCATCTTTGGATAAAATGATTTGATATCATAAATATATCAAATCCTTCTAAATGCATACATAATTTTTGACATGTAATAAAGATCTCAAATGTTATGTTTGTAGTTAAGTTGACAAACTGTTTAAATTTTGTGTGATAGAGCAAAGTTTAAGAATGAGGTGGGTGAGCTTCCTTGTCATCTATTGACATAAAATGTGTTGACTAGGCACTTTATATAGGCATACAGATTGGTAAATGAAAAGGAAGGAAAAACAGACCCAGAGTCATAAATAGTATGAAACTATCAAAATATAGAATGACCTTGTAAGGGTCTTAGGAGAATGACTATTTAATAAATGACATTCACAAGCAATATAGGAAAAATATCTATTTTCTGAGGAGTGAGAAGTATTTCTTAAACAAGATAGAGAAAGAAGAATCAAAAAAGGAATGTTCATAAGAAAGGATATGGATTAACCAAATAAAATAAAGCCCTGAATTAGTAGAAGATATGCACAATAGTCTTTTTGTTTCTGAAATGTAAAAAAATCAATATATGGCATGCAAATGATCCAAATAAAACTAAGCAAAGTATGAACAGGTATTTCACAGAGAGGATCTGAAGAATCCACAGACATATGAAAAGTTATTTATCATAATTAATAATCAGATAAATTGATATTAAGATTATAATTAGATATCATTTAATATTCACCAAATTTCTGACAATGATAAGTCTAGCATTACTGAATATTGAAAATGATACTTGTCAAAATGAATTTACATGAACTGCTAGAAGTTGTGTATTTTGTACAGCCATTTTTGAAAATGTTCAGCATTTTCTTGTAGCATTGCATAAGCATATACATAGTGACCTAACTTTGTCACTCCTAATTATATTTGTTGGAATAGAGCTTATACCTGGTTACAGGAATGAGAATTTCACAGTAAAGTCATCGTGTGTAAGTGTATACGATATGCTGTTTGTATAAAAATAAACCAAAAAAATGAAAGCAGTGAGTGTTCACTGTTAAATAGTAGACCTTGAGAAATATTCACTAAGTGGAGTATTCTGCAAAAAATGAAAAAAAAAAAAAAAACTACAGTACAGTTACTTGCAATGAAATATAAGCATCTTTAATATATATCTCTAATGACATTATTATAAAACTAACAAACATTACCGTATGTTTTTTTAGCTTAGCATATAGTTCAAGGAGAGAATGAAGGACAGCTTTCTTACAAGAGGGAGAAAATGAGACAAAGGTAGATAATACATTTACAACTGACTTGATTGTAGGTTCTCCCTGGTGGTGCAATGGTTAAAGTCTCAGCTCTATCAAGTTATCTCCAGGGGTTCCTCAGGGAGCTGACCCACTTGGCACAGCAGATCTCTCCTTCTAGCCTGCTGCTCCCCTCAGCAGTGTATTTCAGCCTTTTCTGTCCCCCACTCTGTCCCTGGTGAATCCTCTTCTCCCCATACCTTTAACATACACCCCGATTCTTGTATGCATAAATAAGTAAACATAAATTAAAAAAAAAAACTGCCTTGATTCTATGATAGATCTTAACATGGACATTTGTTTCTTTACTCCTTCATTTTGTACAAACTATACACATTCAGGGCCTTTCTATAGAGGTTAAATCTCAGCACTATCAAGCTATCACCACTGGGGTCTCAGTTCTATCCCAGCCAAGGAACTGACCCACATGGAACTGAAGACCTTTCCTGTCTCACCTGCTGCTCCCCACAACAGTTTATTTCAGTAGATCTGATGATGTTCTGCTCCCCACTCTCTCTCTGGTGAATCCTCTAACCCCTACACTTCTGGCCTACACCCAGCTCTTGTATGCACAAAAATAAATAAATAAGTAAATAAATCTTTAAAAAGAAAACTGTATCTATTCTTCAGTGCATATATAAACTACATGTAAAAACACATTAATGAGTGGTCCTCCCTGGTGGTGCAGTGTGTTAAAGCTCATCACTAAGAAGCTAAAGACACTTCAGCATGTTTTTGATACCCGCCTGCCCAGGAGGTGACCACAAGGTGTGGCAGACCTCTCCTGACCCACCTTCTGCTCCCTCAGCAGTGTACTTTGTCAATCTGCCTGTTCTGCTCCCCACTCTGTCTCTGGTGAAGCCTCTCACAGCACCTCTGGTCTGCATACCAGTTCTGTATGCATAAATACATACATCTTAAAAAGAGGACATTCATGAGCTCAAACTTAACATTAATCTAGGTGTTATCAATTTGCTGTATTAGATTGAAGAGAAAAAATTCAGACTCCAGAAGTATGCACTGCTCTAAACTAGCCTCCCCAATGACCAACCATGTAACTTGAAAGAGGACACAAATTCTCTCTACTTCAGTTTCACTAATTGAGAGAAAAAAAAAAAAAACATACTGGTTGGGAAAACAAAATGTTTTATACCTTAGCACATATATTCAAGGAGGCTATGATTATCTTTGCTGTTACATCAAAAATGCCCTTCAGAATGTTGCATCTTTTGGTACCCTGCTTTCTATGGACCAACATAAAGAAGAGTTGTTTAGAAGTGACAGCTATCATGCAGAGAACATACCATGAAATTGGGAATTCTTCCCTTGTTTATTGGAAGATGAATTGTTTTGAAGTTTTTCAAAGTCAATCAATCATACCTAGATTTATTATCCTTTAGCTGTCAAAATATATTTACAAACATGTACTCAATAGCGAGTAGGAACTTGACAAAATCAGTTATCTCATTCTTTAAGAGGATGCCTCATATTATTTTTTTCCCTTAATGTAATCAACATCTGTCATTTAGCTACTGTATAGTATAGATGAATTAGCTCTCAGTTTAACATGTAGCCAATATCGTCAATGAACCTTTCAAATTAGTGTCTTTTGAGAGAGTTTTGTTAATTTTAAATATAAATATAGAGATTTTAAAATACAAAGTAGAAGGGAATATTATCTAAAATATAGCTTTATGAAACTGAAATATAGCTTTACTTTGTAAAGCTTCAAAGTAAATTTTACTATTATTGCAAAATCTAGTCATTTAAAATACATCAAATGAATCAAAACTGAAAGAAGAAAAAAATCACATTACAACATCTAGAAACAAACCACTGTTAATATTTAGATGATCTTTTTTGGCTTGTTATTTGGATATTATAATTTCTGGCTATCAATACAATACATAAGTATTATTTTATATCTCAGCTTTAATACCTCCATGCTTTTTCTAAAGCATAGTTTAATATTAAAGGAAGGTGAATACTTTCAGGCAAAGTAAATTGTAAATGTACCTTGGTTTTAAAATTCCTATGGAAAAATATAGCACACTCTTTATATACTAAATATGGTGTGAGCATTCATATTCGAATAGATTTTTATCTATTTCTTTTGCTTTAGATTCATGCCTAATATAGATAGAGAAAAATGGACTGACTGATTAACTTACAAGACTACAGCCAGACTGCACATTTTAAACTGTCTAGGTCTGCCAGTGTTTGCTGTGGCTATTTGTTACAACATATATGCAGAAAACATATTCATCACTCAGTGATTGCATTATCCCACATGCATCTGGAAAATTCAAACTTACAAAAAGTCTTAAGACAATTTCTGACACTGGAACTTAGGAGTTGTTAGTCTTTTGTGAACATTCCCTTATACCAAATGTAAATAGATTAACATTAATGATAGTGAACAATGAAAAGAAATGTTGAACACCATTTCATTGTCTTCTGGAATAAGACTAAGCTCAATGAAAGCAAAGAGGATATGACACTGAGCCTTTATTGAAAATATGACAGTCTTCAAATGAAGAGAACAAATGTAGCATAACAGCTTATCCTAGAAAAAGGCAAACTAAGTTTTTCTTTTGATGGAATTCTTTTCTTTTTATACAAATAAAAATCAATTGCTGTGGAGTCTATTCTTTTTCCTCCAAATATTTTCTTAGTTTCAGTTATATTCAAAATACTGAATAGAAAATGAAAAAAAATAGCCACAATTCACGTAATACACCAAGTTAATTTCATTTTGAGGGTGAACTGAATTGGAAAAAATTCATTTTCTTATGAAAACTTTGTATCTCATAAAGTCTTTATGTGCTCTGGAAGAACACAGTCTGTGCCTGAAGGAGATTGTCATGGAGGTGGCAAGAGAGAAAACAAGAAGAAAGGAGAAAGCAGCTTTTCTTTTTTCAATCATACAAAGGCCTATGCATCTTAGTACTACCATTAACCCATTATTTATTATTTCTCAATTGATTAACCATATTTCCCCCAAGCAATGCCTCACTTATCTGCTTTGTTTATGCCTTTGGTTATGCAAATTACTACTTAACTTTTAATTATGCAGGCCCACTCTTATCATCTGATGATATTGGAATGAAAATAGAAAGTGCATTAAGCAGATTCAGGGGGATTTTATATACATTTTTCACTATGACCTTTCAATGGGCATTCCTAGGAAGAAAAACATGACTTTTTTTTTTTTTCTCATATTCTATAGGAGGTCATTCTTTGTTATATTACTTGCAACCTATAGTGACATTTGACTAGAGGTATACAATGTTGGATTTTGCCACTGACAGATCCAGTCTGTCTCCCTTGCCATGGGATAAGGAGGCTTCAGCATATATATGACAGCTCAAGATGTTCTTTCAGTTGGATTTTCTTTCCTTTAGCTATTAAATATTCAAGGTGTTTATTATGCACCGGAGCCTGAAGAATATAAGATTAGTGGGAAACCTCTGAGGAGGATTTTATTATCATTATTAATATTAATTGTGTATGCTGCATGCACTTTTCTACTTTGCAAACTCAAATGTCAACAGAAAAAACAAGCCTTCCCCTCCACACCAAGGGAGAAGTAAAAAAAAAAAAAAAAAAATCAGATTGAAACCAAACCAAAACAAAAATACTTTTTAAACAGTAAGAAATTAAATGAGTGCCCACCTTGAAATTTGCTGAAGTGAATGATCCTGCAGTGGAAAATAAATAAATAAATAAAGTTCAAGAAGAGGAAAAAAACAATCACCAAAGCAAAGCAGTTTGTCAGAGGAAGAGATATGATTGAAACCCAAAACTTTACATTTTTCCTATTTTTACTGATATAATTTACATATAAGTAATATAACACATTACGTACTTCTGAAGTCTGAAGTCTTTGTACCCCACACAGCCATGGTGGAGTTGAAAAAAAAAATAAAAAACATTGCTGACTTAGTTGATCATTTACAAATGAGTACTGGAATACCAATAAGCACATCAACACTTTAAGTCACTCAGGTTTCAAATCATGGCAATATCACATAAATGGAAATCATAATCATCTTTCTTATTCAGAATCAAAATAATATTGTAAGTTATAATGAAATCTTCAGCCAATGAATTCACAGGTAGCTTTTCTATAGTATTTGCTACATACATGCATGAATATTAAAACAGAATTTGTAAATATTGTCTTTGTGAATCACATACTAATGTAGCAGTCTCACAGCATTCAATAACCAAAGTTCAGCCAGGAAAGGAAGTGTTTCCTTGACCTGGAGTCTTCAGTTTTTTCTCACTTCCCCTGTCCAGTTCCCTTTCTACCTGGTCATGAAGCCACAGAGTCTATCTAATTCTTAGCAATGTCACACATTTTTCACGCTAGATCTTTGCTCATCCTTTCTTACCTTCTAGGATCTTTTATATAGTTTAAAACATGTCCTAAAATTATTACATTTTTCTTATGATCTTTTAAAACGGTGCCTTTTTTTCTGTTAACTCTTTTCTTCATAGCTTAGATTTTAGTTCTTTCATGTAGGCACTGCTGACAATTCTCAAACATGTTTAGTGAACCTTCTGAGAATTATTTTCAATTTATGTATAATTAGCGAAATGTTTGTATCACAAGCTACATGAGAATAGAAACTAGACCTTTATTTTTTTTATTGTTTTATCCAGAACATCTAGTAGATTTTCCAACATTTTCGGTAATATAAGAATTTTAGAAAGCATGAAAGTGTAATTACTTGCTCAATATAACTAATAACAAAAGAAATACCAGTCAAACCTCCGACTTTAAGTTTTCTTCATTTTACACATACAGTGTCTTTGGAACAGCACAGAGGGATTGACATGCACTAACATTGGGACCTAATGATGCATTGTAATAGTGTCTTTCTCCTCATCAGTCAAGTACAAAGTATAAAATCTATCTGATAGTTAATAGAAAGATGAAATAATTCATGTAGTTGTCTGGCACAGAGAATGTTCCACCTATATTCACTATTACTTTTCTTTCTATAGTTTCTTTAAAACTATTTCTTTCTTCTGCTCTTAAATATTCACACACTTCAGTTTCATGCAACAGAGACTCCTTCTTTTCAGCATGCACTGAGAAATTGGGGATTCCACCCATTTTATGCCTGTGCTGATTCCCTTTTTGTCCAAGACCCCAAGGTCTATCTCTGATTTCTATCATTGTGTGTTTCACTTCTCTCTGTATGCCTTTCCTTGGATACCCAAAAGAACTTTCAATTTTTCAGGTTAGTATAAGAGAGTGATTAAGAGTCCCTTTATCACACTCATTTGTAATGTGCATATATGTTCCTGAAAAAGTATTAACACATTTTTTAATGGAGTGTTCTGCCAGACTCTAATAGATGAGATCTGTATTGGAACAATGGTGACAAGAATTTTGAAAAGGAATCATGAACCTAATACCATTTTATTAAGTTGTTATGGGGACCAAGTTAATATTTGTAAAGTAATTAGAACTGTGATTGGCAAATTAAAAGGAGTGAATAAACTTTAGCTTTTATTATAAGTAATTCAAACTTGGGCTAAATTTATTCCTCATCATGTGCATCATTTCTGTCCTTTGAAAGTAGTAACATCAATGGCCCTCCCTGGTGGCGCAGC
>NW_004567103.1:85287844-85291839 GCF_000260355.1 Condylura cristata
AAAAAAAAAGAGTAAACTCCAAGATTAATTAAGTAAAAATGAGATCTATCCTATTTATAAATATAGATGAAAATTTCTCATATTGCTTGAGCAGAAATAATATATGCAGGGCAATCCCTTTGCTTTCTCCATGTAATCTGGGCTTTGTTTGGGAATTGGAGCTGGAAATGATATAGACAGCAAGATAACAAGAAACCCCATTCATCACTCTGACGGGTATCGGTGTGTATATTTCCAGTGATAGAGTAGGCTGTCTCTCTCTCTTCTCAGGCTTATAACCAATGCTTCAACTGAACTAAAGTTCTTGGTTTTTTCTTGTAATCAAGTTCCAGGGAGCTGCATTGCTATTCATGTATTCTATACATGGTGAGTTTTCCCACTCAGTAATGCAGTTCTATTGTTGCCAAAATTAAGTGTAAGTAGCACCAGAGTGGACTAGTTATTTGAATATTTCATTACTAGTATATAACACCTACTTATTAACATAAAAGGTATATTAACACAAATGCATATGTATCCATACATATAAATGGATACATGTGCATATCAGAGCCACCATGAATACTTGATATTTGAATGTATTGTGTTCCAAAATAAAACTGGTTATGATGAAAAAAGTTCTGTATCTGTACAGCTTCAGCAGTAGCCCTGGGCAATACTTCAGCTATAAAACATTGCTACATGGCTAGTGAGGCAGCATAAATGCATTTTTAAAATTCCACTAAGTTAAGTTGAATTTAAATATCCACATGTGACTAACCATCATTTTGCCCTTGTGAGAGTCACGCAACCCACGTTGTAGGAAAGGTCCTGACATGGGGGGGGGGGCGGAAATACTGAAAAGGCAGTGATGATTGCTAAGCATTCTGCTTTATGCACACACCGATGTAATCCCACTGCTTGCTTGTAAGGTATAAACAAAGACCTGCTGGGACAATTGGCAGAAGATGCTTTCACCCTAAACAGGTGTCTGCATCTATTCATTTTTCTACTTCATCTTTTCTCCTCTGTCTCTCTCCTCCGCCAAGAATGTCCTTTCCTGCGGGAGACCCTCACTACCTCAGCGGAAGCTGGGCTTCAGCATTGCCCAGTACTTTTCTAGAAATGTAAATAATCTACTTGACCTCTAATTAATTTCTTTCAACAGAAATGGACATGTTATCTAAGATAAATAATTAATGTCATGTAAAGCTAAAAAGTTATTGTGTATTTTACCTTTGGATATGCTCATGAGCATGAAGTTCAAATCAAATCAAAGGTTATATTTCAGATGTTAATTATTGCTGTGTTTCATTGCTAATCCTCAACTCTTCAATAGAGAAGCAAGTAATAACAAATGACATGACAGTAGGTATTTTAAGCCACAGGCAGGACTCATAAAACTTTGAAAGTTTTACGTCCTTCTTCAATGTAATTCTGAAAGTGAGTTTAAAAGAAGAGAAATTTTCCATTCCATTCCATCCATACAAGCAGAAGATGTAATTGGTGTGAATTTTTCAGAAAAATCTTAATTCACAACCTATTTGCTCCTTTTTTCCCCCTTTGTTTTCAAATTTTAAAAAAGTTGAATAAATTGTCTGGTTTTCACTGGTGATGACATTTCATTTATGTAGATGATCAACATACAAAATCAGTGTTAAAAAAGTAACAATACCTTTAATGTTTGTCTTTGATATGCATTTTTAACACCTAAGTATTCCATTCCAAATAGACTTAAGCACTCTAAATATAACTCACACGTTTTCATCCCCTTTTTATTTGTTGAAATTTCTTTACTCCGTTAAACTATTATATTTTATCAAAGGTAAAATCCATAGTTGTAATCTGTTATGATGAAAGCTGCTATTCCACACACAGAAAGTTATCAAGATTTTCGTGATATTATTAATTGAATAGGGACTCCAAAAATATTTATATAAACCTATACCCTCATAACATCAAATTAGACTTTTGCAGATTTAGTTAATTAAGCTAAGGATTGAGGTGAGATGAAACTGGGTTAGGACCAGTCTCATTCATTGAGAATATTTTAAAGACACAGGAAAAAATACATGGTAGTACAGAGAAGAAAATAATACAGGTTTAATTTTTATGACTGCTGAGTAATATCCCATTATGTATGTGTACTGCATCTATTGTGGGGCATTTGGTTCGATCCCACATCTTCCCTACTGTAATTACAACAGCAATAAGCATAGGGGTTCAGGTGTCCTTCTGAATTAATTTTTTTGGGTCCTTTGGGTAGATACTGGGTCATCTGGAATCTCCATTTTTAGCAGCTTGAGACACCTCCAACAGCTTTCCATAGTGGTTGGAACAGTTTGCATTCCCACCACCAGTACAGGAGAGTTCCTTTTTCTCCACATCCTCATTTGTTGTTGCTAGATTTTTTAGTATGTGCCATTCACACTGGTGTGAGGTGGTATCTCATTGTGGTTTTGTTTTGCATTTCTCTATTACAAGTGATGCTGAACTTTTTTTTTTTTTTTTTTAATGCAACACGGATAGAGCTTGAAGGGACCAAGCTTAGTGAAATAACCCAGAAAGAAAAAAAGAAAAATACCAGGTGGTTTTATTTATAGCAGGAGGGTAAGGGGTCCATAAAAAGAAAAATAGAAAATGTAATAAAGTCAAAATTGAAAACAATGAACAACTATAAACCAGAGTCATTCTATGGGGGATGGAGCGGGACGAGTGCACAGGACTATGGTGATGGTACATGGGTGAAGTGGTGGTAGGAAGTACACAGGGATTACAACTGAGATGAAAAAATGTAAAAAATGAAGAACTTTGTCAATAATAAATAAATTTAAATAATAAAAAAATAAAAGAAAGTACATGTCCATGATGGCAGAGAATGAGATGATGTAGCCACAAACCAGAGACCACTATAGATTGCTGGCAATGAAATGACTAGGAGAGAGGCATTAGATGATTTCTCTTCCAGAAGGAGTTAGCACAGCCGATGATGTGTTGAATTGCTTGCCTCTGGCATAAGAAAGAGATTTCTGTATATATAAGCTACTGAGTTTATACTATTTTTTCATATATTTATGTGGGTTCAATTTTATGTGTCAGTGAACTAAGTGATGCCTGGATAGCCATAAACACTGTTCCTGGATATGACTGTGAGGATAACTGGAAGAAGTTGGTATTTGTATCAATAGACTGAGTTAGATCACCTGACGGTGTGGGAAAATGTCACACAATCCTTTGATGACCTGCATAAAATAGGTTGAGTTGAGACACTCATTTATCCTGCCCTCAAATAGTTACTCCTGGTTTGAAGGTTTACATTTGTAAACCTGGACTTAGACCATTATTCATGCTGACTCAAGCTAAATCACACAAACATCTTTCTGGGTTCTCCAGCATACAGATTGCAACTTGGAGAAACGTTTCAGTCTCTACTATAGAAGCCAATTCCTAAACTCTAACAAGTATATAGAGGTATCAGTAAAACCTTAAGCAAATATGGACTGCATATATTTTGCCCATGAACAGGTATAGAATGGGGAATATGGGACCAAATTTATATATGGAAGTATATACATTTGTTTGTTTTATTGGTTCACTGTCCTTTCTAGATATCTCTGATTACTACAATTTATAAATTTTGGCACTGAGAATTTAGCTGCTAGTGCAATAAATATGAAAATAAAAATGTGGCCATGACTTTGGGATAAGCTAATGGGAAGAAACTGAAAGAATTTTGCAAAACATGACAAACATTTAAATTGTCTTAGTGATTTTTGGTGGAAAATAGGTATTAAAAGTGATTCTGAAGCGGTCTCAGAGGGAAGAGAAGAGGATGGTTGAGAACATTTTTATCACATTAGAGAACATATGTCATCATGAGCAGAACTTGGTAAACTTGGAGATTAAAAGTACATCTGGGGGCCGGCCACCGGATGGCGCAGCGGGTTAAAGCACTGCACTGAGAAACTAAGCCACTTCCGCATAAGTTCGATTCCTGCCTGGCCCGGAGGCGACCA
>NW_004567103.1:85292987-85294471 GCF_000260355.1 Condylura cristata
AAAAAAAAAAAAAAGAAGTTGTCAGTGATAAACTTGGATGTTTATTTGAAAAGAATTCCTAGAGAAATGTTGAAAGCACAGGTTGATTTCTCTAAGTGCTTTTTGTAAAATGTAAGAAAGAGATAAATTGAAGAAGTTGTTATTAAACAAAAGCAGAACTAGAAATGGGTTGTTTGGAAAATTCTTAGCCCATCTAGATTGTAATAATTCTTGAAACATGTCTGGAGAAGGTGCAAGAATGCAAAAACTGAATATACAAATTAAATATGAGAATAATGAATCATTCTCAGCAGACGCCTGGAATAGAGATATAGTAATCCAGAATGAGTGGGCAGTCCTCTTGCCTAATGGAATTAAGCCTGGCTACACATGAAAAAACACAAGATTTTCAAGAATGTTATACCTATACCCACAGAAACATTTTCAGCTTGATATCAAAAAGGACACAAAATGTAAAGAATAAACCAGACAAAATTGTGTACATAGGAAATGGGCTGGTAATCCACTCAGAGCATTAAGCCTTGAAAATTTGTTGAACCCGACGTCTCCCTGATGGCACAAGGGTTTGAAGCACAACACTATGACTGGGGCTGACATGGAGTAGCAGACCTCTCCTGTCTTGCCTGCTGCTACCCTCAGCAGTGTATTTCAGTCAATCTGCTTATTTTGCTCCCTATTCCATCTCTGGTGAATCCTCTTAACTCCTCACTCCTGCTATGAGTGAAACCATATGGTATTTTTCTTTGTTCTTATTTCACTTAGTATGATACTTTCCACCTCCATCTATGGTGCCACAAAAGGCATGTTTGTCTTGTTTTTTTTTTTATTGCTGAGTAATATTCCATAGTGTATATGTATCACATCTCTTACCTTTAACAAAAATGGTTTTAAAAGAATAAAATTGATATAAAAATCTAAGGAAATTTTTCAAAATTTTGTTCTTCTTTTTTAAAGAATTATTTATTCATTTATGCATACAGGACTGGGGTACAGGCCAGAGGTGCAAGAGTGGTGAGAGGATTCACCAGAGGAAGAACAGGGAACAGAACAGGCAGATAGTCAGAAGTACACTGCTGATGGGAGCAGTGGGTGGGTCAGGAGAGTTCTGCCATGTCATATGAGTAACTTTCCTGGCTGGGGATCGGACTCACACTCATGCAGTTGCCACAAGCTTCATGGTCCTGAGATTTAACCCATTGTGTTATCAGGGAGGGCACTCAAAATTTTGTTTATATGCATTTATTTTTTGTGGAACTAAACTCTGTAATAGCTAATATTTATGGAATTAAAAACAAATAAATTAAAAATAGGTTAAATTATTAGTTACATAATTCTATTAGGGCTATGACTCTTTCAAGAAAATAACCCATTTTGAAACTTATTCATATATAAAGATACATGGCTATCTACGTATTAGCGCCATGTTGTAACTCCATTATCTATCAATCTGTCTATCTGTCTATCTAACTATCTGTCATCTATCT
>NW_004567103.1:85296569-85306487 GCF_000260355.1 Condylura cristata
TCTCCAAACTTTCATATTCTCCATTTTTGGTTCAATGGGTAAGTCATTTTTAGTTTAAGCTGAAAGCAATCAGAGACTCCTCTTCAAAGTGTTCTTTTTAAAAATTCCTGTATTTTATTTTCATTAATGTTTAATTGTTCACTCACCCAACAAACAAAATAAAAAAAAGCAAAAGAAAACAAAAAAAAAAAAAAAAGAAAAAAAGCAAAAAATCCAAAAAAAAAAAAAAAAAAAAAAAAAAAAACTGTAATTTACACAACAGCAGGGAATTTGGGCTTAAAGAGAAGTATCAAGCTTTCACATAATTCAGTTAGAATGGGTTAGTTTAACAGGTAACATCTGATAATGTGGTAAGAGGAAATCAACACCTTAGAAGAAATTATTTGACAGACTTTCGTGTGTCAATCCTATATTTTAAGTAAACAAATATGTTACAAGAGGGAGAAATGGTTGAACTTACATATATGAAAACTGCATGTATGAATTTACTTTTACTTTTAAATAATTTACATAAAATAATTAATTTATAAACCTTTGGCAATATAATCAAGATTTTTTTTCTGTAATATTAAAATTTTCTCTCTTGAGAACTTTAAATACATGATGCATACTCTATTTCTAGTTTTGTTTTTAAGACATAAAACCTGTATCAAAAAATGTAGCTTTGCTTATTTTTAAACAAATTCCCTTCTTATTATCCATACCATATTTAAGAAATTTATGTTTTGTATGCTCCTCTTTATTAATCATTTCTGAAATATATTGCTTATGTTTTATGGGCTAGATGCTATCATTTGTCATACTCATGTTAATTAGTTTATTGTTATTACTAATATGATAATAACATTTATCATGTTATTAGTAATAAACTTACCTTAGTACCTAACATATAAAATTTGAATAGATTTGGGACAAATTAAATTGACTCTTGATAACCACAGATGAGGAAATAGAACCTAAACCACAGAACTGCAAACAAATAGTGTTTATTTTATATAGAAATAATGTAAACAAACTGTCTCTTTTAGCCAGTGAATACAGTAGCACTCATTAAATAGCACACATTCACAAGGATAATTGGAAATTAAAAATACACAATTTGAGAATTGCATAGGTCCATAGAAACTATGATTCTAAATTGCTTGGGGAAAAAAATAAAATCTTCATTTTTAGTTTTCCTTAAAAACAAAAATGGGGACCCTCTCAGCTGGCACAGCAGATTAGAACACAGCACTGCAAACTAAGCACAGTGCTTCAGTGAGAATTTTATCCCTACCCCACAGGCGATCTATATGGAGCAGCATGACTTCTGCCTTGCCAGCTGCTCCCCTCAATATTGCACCTTCTCAGTCTGCTTGTTCTGCTCCCCACTCTGTCTCTCTTCAAATGTATGTTACTATATTTAACCCATCAACAGAAACTGTTGTGGGTCAGTGGGCTCCACCCTGCATTTGCCTGCTGTCTTGACCTCCCCTTCCAGAGCCTCAATTCTGTAGTTCAACTTCTTCGGTTTGTTTGGTTTCGTTTTGTCTTTCCTTAGTTTTGTTTCTGTATATTCCACATATGATTGAGGTCATCACTTTTGTCTTTCTACTACTGACTTACTGTGCTTAGCATAATCCAAAACATTTAGAGGAAATATAGAACAACATTTTAGGACCTGCTGTAGGGAGTATTTCTCTGAAAACACACATACCAAAATAACCCTGGAAAACCCCAGTGTATAAAAATCTAACATTGAGGCAATAAAAATCATTGTAAAAAAGTTAAATGACAGGTCAACCCCAAGAAAGAATATTTTCAATGCATATTACTCTTAGGCTAAGCATTCAAACTATATAAAGAACTCATAAAAATATGAAAAGACAGGGACATGATAGAAAATTTGTGAATTACTTATAGGCAACTCAATATGAAGTAAATCAAAATAGTCAATAAGCATTTGACAAATGCTCAATCTAAGTGGTAATCAGATAAATACCTAGTGAACCATGATGTGATGCCATTCTATAACTACTCTACTGGTGAGGTTTAAGACGTCTGACAGCACTAGCAGTGATAAGATGGACAGAAGGAACTATTGTGGGGATATAAATTGATTCAACCATCCATGTGTAGAGCTATTTGGTGTCATGAAATTAATTGTAAACATTCATTTTAATTAAAAAAAAACAAAACAAAAACAAAAACAAAAAAACTTCAGATAAACCATAAAGGCTTTTTTGCCCACATGCCTAGGAAAATATAAAACAAATCTTACTGCAGGCTGGTATTCCAGATAAAGGCTGAAGCTACTTCAATCCTCCATACAAATTAAAATAAATGAAAGGAGTGTGATATATTTTGAAATGTGGGAATGCTACAACATTATTATTGCCGATAAATTGAATCATTGGGTCTCAATATGTATGATCTTTCAAAATATAATTCCAAGAAAATAAGCACAATTTAATTACTGATAAAAGACAAAGCCACTTATTTAAAAAAAAAAAAAACTTCTAAACATAGTATTGTTTGGAAAATACAAAGTGCAAAATACTTAAGTGCATAGCAATAACAATCTCCTAATTTTATAGACATTATTTAAAATAAGATGATGGGCTTTAGCAGGTAAACAGGGGTGTTCAATAAAGCTTTGTGTGCTGATGTGTGTGTGTGTGTGTGTGTGTGTTTTAGCTCTTGATTTATATTTAAAAGATCAATATATCTATTTCTCACCCTCATGGCCCAGTCTTATTCCAACTGTAATCATTGTAATGATGTATCAGCTCCCTTTCCAATTATATATACAAATACACATATACAAGAAATAGAGGACATTGAAATGGAAGCTTTACCAGCATATTTTACATTTCTTATACCCCCTACTTCAGTTCTTTTTATTTATTTATTCTTTCTAGCTATAACAGTGTTGCTACAAATAGCTTCAACCGTAGTAGGACATTTAGCTCCTTTCTCAGATCATCATATCACTCTCTTGTTTCCTGACATTTTTTCCTGTGAATATCTTTACTTGGGAAATCCAGTTGGTGATTTTGGGTTATTTAATTCATACATGGAAAGTTTAGACCAAGGTTTCGGGGTCTTGAAGAAGCAAATCTCATGATTTGTCATCTATTCCCAATGGATAAAGCAGCCAGTAGCATGTAGTGCTGGCAAGCTAATTATTCATTTGTATTAATTTCCTCTTCCTTTTCCCTTTCCTTTCTCTCAAATCTGCCTCCCTGAAACACTTATCAACACAGTACATTCACATACATTTGGTTCAGACTCTCGTTTCTGGAAAGCTGAGGCTAAGCGGAGAGAGAGAGAGAGAGAGAGAGAGAGAGAGAGAGAGAGAGAGAGAGAGAGTTTTCCTACTGTTTTGTAACACTGGCATCTTAGTTGTTTACATTCATGATAAAGCTGAGTAAGAATCAGAGTTAAAATCTGATTGTAGACCAAGGATTTCTGTTTAGCTAACTATGCAGGGATTTTTCCAGGAGTTATAATGGGGAGACCAAACACGGATATAGAGAGTATTAAAGAATTGGCATGAAGCCCTCCTAAGCCCTGTAGAAATAATGGCTACCTAGGAAAGAAAAGAAATAATGACCTTGCAAATACCCAAGTTAAGGGGTAATCAACAAAAGGGGAAAGCAACACAGCCCTCGGAAATGGACATGGATGTAGCAGGGCAGAAAAGAAGATCCTAGTTGTAAACCTTCTCAAAATCAAACAAACTGAAATGCAGAGGTAATTTTCAAAATACTCTCATGTCCAAAGAGCATGGTACTAATTCCAGGAGGATCTTCCTATTTCTTCATTTTTTCCTCATAAACAATCTACAGAAAGTGATCAGAGAGCTATTAAAATTTGAGTGGTGATGGTAACAGTTATAGGTGGTATATAGAGAAAAGAGACTAAATAAAACAATAACAAATGTCTGCACTATAACACCCATTAGTGGTTAACAGAACAGAAGGGGAAAGAATATGGAGGGTGAAAAACAGGACAATATTAGGGTGAAGGGTGAAATTGGGATTTTTAGCTGTTAATTTATTACAGTGTGTACACATGTTGATTATAAATGATTCAAAATAAATTTGTAAGTTATATGTCATTATTCATTTTTTTAAAATTAAATAATGTAAAAAAAATGTAGTTGATAAAAGAAAGAAAATGATGTGACATAGGGTCCAAAGAACTTTAACCAAGAGCATTTTGAGAAAATACTTTCACGTACACATGTTAAATTGTTAAGTTTTGAAAGTAAAGTTGAAGAAATAGCATCATGCACATGCTTGAATTGTGTAAACTGAATCCATGGTGTAACAAAAAATATAAGTGTGTATATTTAAAATATGTAAAAATATATATACACATATTTAAGTTGTATATTTAAACTTAGGTTATTTCACAATTCAACTTACTATAGTTTTTATATAGAAAATATATTAGTTCACACCCACAACAAATTTTTTCTTTAAAAATGAATTAAATAAGGTCACTGTAGGCCCCCTACAATCCTGTTTCTAAATTTAGAGGAACAATATTAGTTTTGGTATGAATAATTCCTGTAAAGGAAATATATATGTTTACTTCAGTTGTAAACCAAAATGTTATCATATTTCATTTACTAGTAGAAATGTTCACAATTTTCAAATAAAAATGTGTGTTGTGGATATTTCAAAACAAGTACTTTTATAGTTACAGAGCTGCCTCATTGTTTCAGTTTCAATCTGTAATATTTTATTCCTTAGTATAAGTGGTCCTTGGCTGATTTATACAACACACTTTTCAATAAAATTCTACTTTTGAGATTGATGTTGCAAGTCCTAGATACAAGGTCAAAGTTTAAAATTATTTATTGATTTGACTAACACTTTCAGCCAAAGAAAAATTTGATAATAAATAAATTACTTTCCAACATTCAAGCTTGGTAATATTTCATCTTGCAAATTAGCAAGTTTGAACTCATGCACAGAGATTTTGAGTTTCTTTTTCCTTGCCATCAAATATTTAATATAAGATGGCTTTAGCAAGGGCTCATGTTCCTAAGAATTCATTACAACAAGAAATGTATTGAGTGATACTATCACGAGTAATGAAAATCAAGATGGTCAGATTAGTTGAACAGTTATACTTGGGGAGTAGATTTTTGCACTTAATTAAACTAACCAAGTCACTTACACATCTATAGCCTATTGTGTGTTCTTATGGTGGATTATTGATTGTGTATTTTTCTGCTTTTATATCTGAGTACATTATTTGTGCCTATTCTCCTGTTAAGTTGTCATCCAAGGCATTTGAGGTTACTTTGGCAATCAGTGCCTTACATCACCCTAGTAAAATCAAGGGAGGGAAAACTTTATGCTTGAGAATCAAAAGTTGAGAATGTTAGAACTAATAAAATTTCTGGTAGTTGTCAAATATGAATTTCTCATCACTTCAAAAAAATAACATAATAACTGAGACCTAAAAATGTGAATCATGTAGGAAATCTGGGTTCCCTTGTACTCACATGTATGCACATCTAGAATTTTTTGCACACGTTTTTTCACTATTTTTCCTCTCCTGAACAGTTTCATTTGTAGCCCCCTCAATGATTTCTTTTTTTTTTTTTAAGATTTATTTATTTATTCATACAGAACTGGGGTACAGGCCAGAGATGCGGAGGGTGAGAGGATTCACCAGAGACAGAGTGGGGAGCAGAACAGGCAGAGCGATGAAGCACACTGCTGAGGGGAGCAGCGGGCGGGTCAGGAGAGGTCTGCCACGCCATGTGGTCACCTCCGGGGCAGGCGGGGATCGAACTCATGCGGAAGTGGCTTTAGCTTCTTAGTGCTGCGCTTTAATTGCTGCAACACCAGGGAGGGCCCCCCTCAATGATTTCTATTAATTCCTCTAAAATCCCGTATTCATGATCTTATCATTTCAGTTTTTTTTTTTTGCCCCATTTTTGGTGTGAATATTTCATGTAAATAAAAATGTTATTATTTCATAGTTTCTTTTTTTTTCAAATCCTTTCACTTTTTAAAAATGTTAACCCTGAGATTTTACCATTCTAATCTTGTTATTTATATATGTATGGTTCACTCTTCTACTTTTACTAATAAGAAAAACGGAGGCTTTGTTTTCTTTTCCACTGAAATGTTCATTCCCTTGTGGTTAATATACCCCACCATCTGGCCCTCCCTGGTGGCGCAGTGGGTTAAAGCACTGCACTGAGAAACTAAAGCCACTTCCGCATGAGTTCGATCCCCACCTGCCCCAGAGGTGACCACATGGCGAGGCAGACCTCCCCTGACCTGCCTGCTGCTCCCCTCAGCAGTGTACTTCGGCCATCTGCTTGTTCTGTGCCCCACTCTGTCTCTGGTGAATCCTCTCACCCTCCGCATCTCTGGCCTGTACCCCATTTCTGTATGAATAAATAAATAAATCTTAAAAAATATATATATATATATACCCCACCATCTAAACTCTTAACTTTCATCTAGTTTTTTTTTTTTTTTAATTTGCCTTTACATCATAATGTATCGTTATCTAAAGTAATTGTCTCATGGGTGTTTTAAACACTAATCTCTTAGGCTCACATGACCAATAAAGTTGTCAGGGCACCAATGATACCTAGGAGCCATGATCATAGCTCAATATATGTAGACATTCTATTCTAACTTACTTTGCTAAACACACTCAACCTCATGCTTAATGCTCTTAACAGATTTTGCCCCTTCCTACCCATTCTGAAACATATAACCCTGAGTCACTCCTAAAATCTCACTTCTCTTATTTATTGGTTATTTTTCATTAAAATTCCATGAATATTTTTTGCCCTATGATCAAACCAAGCATGTAGGCAACATTACTCACCAGTCTTTCTATCTATATCTCGATTTTAACATTTTCCTCATTTATGATGTCAAATATCACAAACTGGCTATCTATCACCTATCTGTCTATGAAATTTTTTTTATCTCTGTACTTAAGTCTCTCTTTGCATAGGTATGAACACATATATTTAGATATAGCTATATACATTAGATATAGTTGTGTGTGTGTGTGTGTGTGTGTGTGTATCAATTCCATTTATATATTTTTCACTTACTCATAGTAGGCAGATACATCATTATTTCTACTTTTTGAGCTTGGTTTGTAGCAGTTTACATGTTGTAATAAGCAAACAGCTTTAAGAAAAGAAATTAGACTATAGTAACTAGATGTACTTATTAAAAATTTAATACATCACCCTCTGGGGGAAGGAAATAATGTCTATGGCAGTAAAATGACATGCCTAAGTCTTATAGCTGTACACAGTCAAAGCCAGGAATAGAACTCAATTTTCTTTATGCCTGTGAGCCAATAATATTAATAACACCTCTATCATATATTAACAATCATTCTATGCTCTACATAAGCTTTGTCTCTTAATTATTTAGAGTAAGTTGACAGTTGAAATGAATATGATCCCCAAACACAATAAGTTAACACAATCAATGATATCCTCCTTCAAATAAATTCCATTGCCAGTGCCCCTCTCTGATTATTCACCTAGTGAGCTTGCCACACTCTTGTTTATTCCTCACTCTGGTAATATTATCTGGAATGCTATTATTATCCTTACCTTCAAAAATAGGAGCTTTAGGTTTTTGATATTAAGTCACCTTTCAAAGCTTTGTCACCAGAGGGAAAAAGGAAATAATCAAAACTGAACTGATATTAACACAAGCTCCAGTCTTTAATGCTATTGGACACTGCTTTTCAAAAATGTATTCAACTGCCTTCTGGATAGATCTTTTGATAGATCCTCCATGTGATGCACTATTTTGCAGTAACACAGACCTTGAGAGACTCTAGTTGTTCAGCATGCTTTGCCTCTAGGTAGAGGCCCTACAGCCTAGACCTCCCACTTGGAAATCTAAGTATCACTATGCTTTTTTTTTTTAAGATTTATTTATTTATGCATACAGAATTGGGGTACAGGCCAGAGATGCAGAGGGTGAGAGGATTCAGCAGACACAGAGCGGGGAGCAGAACAGGCAGATCTACGAGGTGCACTGCTGAGGGGAGCAGCGGGCGGGTCAGGAGAGGTCTGCCACACCATGTGGATCTCCTCTTGGGCAGGCAGGAATCGAACTCATGAGGAACTGGTTTCAGCTTCTTTGTGCAGTGCTTTAACCCACTGCGCCACCAGGGAGAGCCCAGTATCATTATGCTTTTTAAATGTATGAACTAATTGAAGTGTTGGAAAAATAAATCCACATAATCAAGCAGAATTTTATTGAAGTTTGAAGAACATTTCTCATGTTTTTGCTATATTTCTTCTTTTTGTGCACCCCATGGTCCATTATTAAAAATAGCTTAATTTGAGAAAACCTCAATTAGTTCAGTTTTACATGGATTATTTTTTCTTCCTACATACTTTCAGCATTGTGTGTAACACTTTCATAGAAATTTAATAATATAAGTTGTCTGCCTCACCCTAAGGTGAGAGACTCAGTGGCTCTGCTTTGGACCGACATGGTTTGGCTGAACATTTACTCATAAGGGCATGAGTAACTTTGGGTACTTAATTTGAAAACAATATTATTTTTCTTTTCTCCATGACACACAAATTGCATGCAAGTTTCTTTTGTCTTGATGCAGCAGGATAGCAGAACCCATTTGGAGCTGACACTTTCGGGGGTACTGGGTTGCCCTGTAATAGATTGGCACATCATACAAAATATGTAATCCTTCCCTGAATTGTCACATGCTAACATCAAAAATAGTCAGGTCAACAAAATATTTAGTGTACTTTTCATGTGTGAATGGAAATGAAATCATTTTTGGAGCTGTTGGGTTCAAAGCGAATGGGGTCTTTGGGTACACTTGCACCAGGGCTCCCCATTCAGTGGCACTGGGGAGTTTCCCAGACAAGTTGCTCTACCACACACACTGAGGCATTAGTTATTTTCAAAAGAGGGGGTTTGTTATGCAAAAGGAGAGAAGGAAAAGGATATTTGCATAGACAGAGGGGGAAGAGAGAAGAGCTGCCCCATGAGAGGCCTGCATGGTCACAGATGGCCAGCTTGGAAAGAATGCATCCTCTGCTGAGGGGGTTCACTGAAGAGATTCCACTTAGGGTCACTAGTCATGGGCAGAAGGACTACTTCTGCCCATGACTAGTGACCCTAAGTCGGCAGTGGGAGCTCCTCCATCATCACCGTTTGGCAGGACTGAAGCACCGTTCCAGGGCAGAGACCACACTGATACAGTCTTCTCTGTGGCAGGGCTCACTCTTTTATGGAGTGGTTTGGTTGTGGAAGATTTTGGTAACTGTAGAAATTGAAAGGAACCTGAGATTCTACAATGGACCTCCATCTGTATATCTTTACTCTGATCTGAGCCCCTGCCACTCTCTACAGCAGTTTGGCATCCAGTCTAGGCCTTGTTATCTACACATTGGTGCCTATGGACTTTGAACTTCTATAGCTGGTTGTTAGGAGCATAGGTTGCAAATAATTTGTTTTCATGTAAGTTGGAGCATAGGATGTAAATAATTTGTTCTAATGTAAATTGGAAATTGATGTAAAAATGTAACAGCTGTGGTACACACAGTTGCAAGGGCTGAGGAGACCACAGCCAACTTATAACTCATCAATGGAGACCAGAAATGCCCAAGGACCACCACAACGGCTTTAAAAAGCCAGGCTTCTGACCCTCCCTGGTGGTGCAGCAGGTTAAAATACAGCACAAAGAACCAAAAGCCATTTCAGCATGACTTTGATCCCAGAGACAGAGTGGGGAGCAGAACAGGAAGACTGACTGAAATACACTGTTGAGGGGAGTAGTGGGAGATACAGGTGACATCTGTTGCGCCGTAAGTTTCAGCTCCATGCCAGGGGATAGAACTCACGCTGCAATGCTGCTGAGAGCTTCATAGTGCTGTACTTTAAA
>NW_004567103.1:85306587-85314023 GCF_000260355.1 Condylura cristata
CCCTTATCCTTGGAAACCTTGAATTTTCAGAGTTTGTTTTTTTTTTTTAAGATTTATTTATTTATTTATGCATACAGAACTGGGGTACAGGCCAGTGGTGTGGTGGGTGAGAGGGTTCACCAGAGACAGAGTGGGGAGCAGAAAGGCAGATTGATAAAGTACACTGCTGAGGAGAGCATCGAGCAAGTAAAAGAAGTCTGCCACGCCATGTGTGTCAGCTCCCTGGCCGGGGATCAAACTTGTGCTGCAGTAGCTTCAGAGAGCTTCATAATGCAGTATTTTAACCTATTGTGCCAGCAGGGAGAGCCAGTGACTACGTAGTTTCTGAAAGAGGTTGTGGGTCTCTATAATGTCACTCAATCTACAATTCCATTTCCCCATCTCTGGTTCATGCCTGGGGGTGTTTCATATAGCAGATTTTTGTAATGACTTTAGTTCCATATCCCCTTTAACTGTCTTGACTTGAGAATATTTCATTTTTATGGTTACTTCTATGATGATAATGGAGGAAAGAATAGAAACTCTGGAAAGAAGTTGCCACAAGACCAGGGACTTGGCTTTAACATTACCAAGAATGGGAGGTGGGTGTAGAAGGGATTAGCATAGCAATTAACCCAACTATAGGAACTATGGTCCTTAGGTGTCAATGCCTACTTCACAAAGCGCAAACCCCAAGCAGGTATCCAATGGCTGGAGTGGTGTCAGGAGCATGCACCTGAAAATAAACATATGGAGATAAAAAGATCAGTGTAGAAATCGGGCTCCTTTCAAATTCTACATAATATATGTAAGTCAACAACAAACAAACCACTCAATAAAAGAGTGAGCCCCTCCCACAGAGAAGAAAGCTGAATCAATGCAGTTTCTGCACTGGGTGGGTGGGTGGTGGGGGAGATCAGCAGTCCTGACCAGCTGTGAGTATGCAGGTGCTCCTTTCCACCCACTCTCTCCCTCTGCAGGGCATCAGCCTTCTGCCTGCCCATGACATGCACCTGCCAGGGCTTCTCTCCACTGATCTCCCTCAGCAAAGGCTGCTCTTCTTAAGGTCTTCCACCTGCAACCATGCAGGCCTTTCTCAGCAAAACTATCTCTTTTGGGGCAGCTCTTTATGATGTTTGTGTCAATACAAGTGTTCTTCTTTTTTTTTCTGTCGCTTTTTAAATAAGCCCACTCTTTATTAAAGTCTCTGTCTAGTGGAGAAACTCTCTTGGGAAATGCCACATGCTGCTGAAAGGGAAGCTCCTGAAACAAATGTCCTAATATTGTAACAAGGTGGTCCCCAAGGAAAGGGGAGGATTCAGGTTCCTGGTCCCACACAGGAAGTTTGAAGATGAACAGGGAAAAGTGGGAGAGGAGACTGAAGAGGCAAGGAAAATGGTGCTGGGGACTAGCCCCAACTTTTGTTAGGTCCTGAAGAGGGTGGAGAAAGTCTCGACACTGAGGTTCTGTAAAAGAGAAAATGAGAGACAACACACTCCAAAGCTTGGAGAAACTGCTCCTTTTATTGCTCAGACAGCAGGGGTATTATATAGTAAAGATTGGCATTATCACTTGATACCCATAAAAACTACATATTTTGATTATACAAAAGAACAATATGAAGCAGTACATGATTGATTATGCCTTTCAGGAAGGAAGGCGGAACTTATTACAGTAACTTTTACTACAACAAGATACTAGTTTATAATTAACTACATCCCAGAAAGTCAAGCTTATTATCATCAGGAAATTTAGAAGCTAAATCAAACGCCCAAAGTTTCCCATCCCCTCATGGGTAAAAGTACACCCAAAAGGGATGGGCCCACAGAAAGGCCTGAAAGCCCACCACAAGTCTAAAGCACCTTCTGGTGGGGACCCATATTAAAGGGTCACAAATGGCCAGACAAATATGGGAGGAAAAAAACAAAGTCAAAATCAAGATAAATGCTGTCATAATCAACCTTCCCATGGGTCTCTCACCCACATTTGTTCCAACCAGTCCAGGACCTAGAAGCAAGAGTCACTTCTTCACATCCTCCTGCTCCACGTGCCTCCCTCTGGTCTCCTTCTGGCTCTCCATCCTGCTTCCTTCCTCTTCAGTCTCCATTCCAGATTCTCTTCCCTGCTCAGCTCCACACTCCTTCTAGGTGGAGCAGGGAACCTGGGCCCTCACCTTTTCATGGGGACCACCCTGTTACAGGAGACACTTAAAACAGATGTGGGTGGGAGACCCATGGGGAGGCTGACAATGCAGCCTTTATCCTGATTTTGATTTTCTTCTTTCCTTCCAGACTTGCTCGGATCCTCCAAAAGGTACTGTAGACGTGTGTCAAGGTTTTGAGCTTTGGTGGTTCTTCTTTGACCTAACATTATTTGGCTAGTTATTTATTCACAAGGGGATGGGTAACTTTGAGTGTTTCCTGTAAAAAGTATTTTATCTATTATTTTCCTTATCCATGCTGCACACTAGTAATATTTTCCATTGTAGCAAGGAGTTGTAGAACCCACTTAGGGTTGGCAAATTTGGGGATCCTGAGGCACTGCCCTCCTGCCCTGTAACAGTAGTACTCTTTCAGTCTCTGTACATTGTTTGTAGGTGTCTTGCTTTCTGTTATGCTCTTATGCCCTGTACTTTTTTTTTTTTTTTTCCTCAGCAGGACATGATATAATGGATTAAGGAAAATGTTGTAAATAGACTTTTTTCTTTTTTTAATGTGGTAGTAAAGTGTGAGGAGAGTGGAATTCTGGGATTAGGTTTCATTCTTTTAATGTGTTTGTACTTCTGGACTGAATACTTTAAATGACTTTCACAGATTCCATTTCCTTCTCCTCTTAGATGGGGCAGAAGTGGTATGGTGCTTAGGATTTCAGTATTTCCCTTTTCACAAGAGGAAGCCAAATGCATACAATAATTAAATGTTTATCTTGTTCCAAATTGGTTAGGTTCTGAGAACCCAGTAGACTAGTCTTTAATTAATATGTTTTACTTGAAAACAGACCTTGTTAAGGAGAATAATTCTTGTTCAAGTTCAAAGATTGAGTAGTGCACTTTGGCACAGTTCAAAGTGGTTCTCATCTCCCTTCTCCTAGAGGCACAAAGGGATTGTTGTTCCATAATACTTATGAGGGCACCTGGTTGAGCTCTTGTAGGGAAATTTCAATGTGGTACCACCACTTTCACTGGGTCACTTTGGAGTTTTCACTCTCAAAGCTGTCCACACTGAGATCCAGCATTTTGTCACTGCATGACCTTCATTAGCATGGCCACTGAGGTGAGTGTTATGCTCATGTGTCTCTGCCCCAGTCTTGGCTACCATGGTTTGCAGTGTCATTTCCCTTCTTACGAATCCATGCAGTCTTGTCATTCAGCTTTGTTCTTGTTAGGGTGGATTGTTAATTTCTAAGCTCCTTGCCTACAAAATTAGAAACTTAAAGTCTTCCTTAGCTTTGTTTTACATTTTTTTCCCACTGCCTTTCTTGGAGAAGAAATAAAGATAGAGGAGTACATGTATGCATAACACATGCCAAGTTGTCTCTGTTATGTATAACTACATGTGTGTCTTTATAATCTATGTCTAGCTATTAAATCAATTTTCACTATAACAGTCTGGCAGAGGTCTTAGATCCATTATATGTTCTATTGCTAAAAGTAATACTTTCATCAAATTGCCCTTGCTTGTAAAATGAAGTTTCAATTGATTGGTATTTACTAAGAAAGGTTGATTGTCAAAATTGTATAATATTTTAAGATAATGTCTTGGATTAGTGTCAAACCTGTTAATCAGAATGTCTATAGGATGGAGTCTTGAATTGTATAGTATTACATTTTTGTCTGTATGTTTCCATCACCCAGATATATGTTAGTGAGAACTAGAAATCTTTCTGGGTCTATAATCCAACGATCTTATGAAACATGTACTGCTGATCCATCTAGTTGGAGGGGGAATGAAAATTAAATCTTAATACAGAAAAAAGTGCAACTTGAAGGTCATTGCAACTCAGAGAAAAACTATTATACCAAAGAGTCAGTCAGAAAGCTAGATAATTTGAGCTCTTCACTATAGTGCCAAACAGAATAAGAAGCCAGGACTTGATTCCACATTGCACAGCTGTTCCCTTAAATTTGCTGTTAACAACCATTTTGTTATTGTGCATAGCCAGCCACTGGCAGAATGAAGTGATCTGTTTCATTTCCTACATTACCTAATATTTTAACACTTGAGACAACCACTACACCCCCAGCATTCAAAATATGAGTTATGTCCGCATGCATAAAAAAATCATATAAGCCAGAAGGAAAAAGAAAAATACCAGGTGGTTTCACTCATAGCAGAAAGAAAGGGAAATGAGATCAAAACTGGGGTGGGAAGAGCACATGGGGATATGGTGATGGCACATAGGTGAAGTGGTGGTGGGAAGACCATGAGGATTACAAATGAGATGGAGAAATATACAAAATGAGGAATAATGTTAAAAATGTATTTATAAAATAAAATAAATAAATATATTAGAAACAAAAAAGAAAAAACAAAGTCAGAGACAAAGTTCAGTGAATATAGTATTATGCAAAAAAAAAGCAAAGCAAAACCAAAAAACACATTTTTGAAAATTCTTATTAGACACATTGTCTAAGTAAAATATTGTGAATATTCCCCTATATATAACTTCAAATCACCATGAATTACATAAAGACAATTATAAAATCAATTTTAAAATATTCAGATGAAGTTTTTTATTCTAGTAACCATTAAATTATTGACACTAAGAATATATAAGAAACCATAAATCAATCAGTAAGGGAATAAATAGCAACAACCTAAGACAAAATTAACATTTTCAGAAGAGAAAATAGCATTGTCCAGTAAATGCATGGCATGATATTCAACCTCATCAGTAATTTGGGGAAGAAAATAAATTGGGAGCAGGGCTATTTATTATTTTACTAAGCAATTGACAAAAAATAAAAATTCTTAGGATTGCAATTATTGTAAAAGATGTGAACAATTTTATAGTATACAGCACTTTTAGGAGAATTGACATTTTCTGATTTTGACCTAACTTTATGCAGTTGAATATCCACATATCCTAAAAATTTGTTTATATTCTTCACTATATGCCCAAGATTTGCTAGTCCTTACTAGGAAGTGGAGGAAGTGGACACAGCACTCATATTCATGGAGAGAAGAAAAAATATGACTCTGTACAGCCACAGAACAGATTACATGACTATAATTAGTGTTAATGAACTACAATGGCATACAGCAGTATGGCTGAATTGTTGAAATGATTTTGAAATTGCCCACAATATAATACATTTTTTTTAAAAATAAAACATAAATAATACTACAACTGAATCATAAAGTTTAATGGCCTGTAAAACAACAAACAAAAGACAATTCTTTCTCTCTGCAACAAATATACTCTCTTGATTAGAATAATTGTTTACTTTGTTTTATAGAGTACCATAGTTTTCCATCCTTACCAGTATATGGAAGCATAGGAATTCTCCTCTCAGCCTGGGGCACCACTACCAAACCACTTCTCCACCATATTCCATTGTCCATTGTTCTCTTCTCACCCTGTGTTTAGTCATCCCCCCAACCCCCCACTCCCGCCTTTAGTCAGCCTTCCAGGGTTGATTTTTCAAGTCCGTCTTTGTTTGGTTTCCTGGTATTCTGCATATAACAGATATCTATATCTATGTTGTGCCAGGAAATTTT
The DNA here is from genome assembly GCF_000260355.1 of Condylura cristata. Classification (NCBI taxonomy): domain Eukaryota; kingdom Metazoa; phylum Chordata; class Mammalia; order Eulipotyphla; family Talpidae; genus Condylura; species Condylura cristata. The sequence goes on from NW_004567103.1 coordinate 85,312,287, forward strand.
TTGTTGCTGCTTTGTGGTGGGAACACAATGAGAGACACACTAGTCATGGAACAGGTTTGCAAGGCAAGACTCTTCTACTTGATCAGAAGTTCTTGTTCCACTTAATGAAATCGTACAGGCTAATAATCAAAGCTGGTTAACTGCAATGGTATGAGAAGTAAGGTTCAGAAGGTGAGATAAGAACTATTGAAAAAGTTTTATGAGGGGCTGGAAGGGGACACAGTGACCATATGTCAAGAAGCTTCTGCATCAACTAAGTTTTTGATGTTATCACAGGCAGATTTATCGAGATCACTATGGAGACAGTCATGTTATCAGGGCAGCAGTGGCCTAGGCATCTCCACGCCTGCCTTGTGATGTAAGGTACAGTCTGTAGGCTGTCAAGATATGCTCTGCTGTGATTTTCAGATAGCAAATAGGTTACAGTTGTCCATGAGTGGCCAGCTAGTAGCCATCTCATAGGAACCCACATGTCCTCCCTTTCTATTATATGGGCAAGAGGAAGATGGGGGAAATGATGAAGAGTGGTTTGGCAGATCAGCCAGGACTTTTGGTGGCTATGTAGAGACAGCACCAATGTGTTGTATCATGTTGGAAGAGAGATATCTGTACTTCGATCTACATATATAGATATAGATATCTGCTTATCTAACCTACCTTCCTATCATCTGTCTATTCATTATTCATCCATTCATCATTTAATATCAATATCATCTATTTTTATGTACACATTATTGTAGCCCATCTGGTTTGGAATGTGTCAAAACACATTGCCTAAAGCCCCTTTTTTAATATAATATTTATCTGATATCTGATTTGTAATATTTTATTAAAAGCAATTAAATCATTCATCTCAAATTTGATTTGAAAACTCTTCTGCTCATAGACAGAGCAGAAAGGTGATTGATTATGCAGGTATGATTGATAATAGCTAGAATGTTTTCTGCAACTCCATCACAGGTCTTCATGTTTTCTGATCTCTAATATTGGATTTCTTGCTGCTTCTATACCAGATATATGTGAAATATGCAATTTTCAACAGACACTGTAAGATGTCACGTAATGAAGCAGTGATTTATTTCACACTTGAAATACATTCCAAAATGAATGGTCCTTATAGACATGTGGGTCTGACTCAAATTGTGATTTAGGGATGCAGGCCTCTAACTTGTGACACTAATGCATCCAAGTATGGCTTCCACTTTTACAGGACATGAGAAAAGAGGAGAAAGGTTTACAAGTGTAAACCTGTTAAGTAAGCGACACAATAAATTTTGCTCATATCCAATTGCATAGAACCCATGCGTATGTCTACATCCAACTTCATCCAAATGATGGGATAGGTGAGAAGTACTCCTGTCTCTCTGGGTCAAAGTCCTGACTAGTCACTGAGAAATATTTCCATTGCAGATTTATTTTGTTATTCTCTCCCTTTAAAAATGAGCTCCTTGGAATAGATTTATTTCTTTTTCATTGTATTCCCTCTATGAGAACTCTACTGGGCCATAAAATGTGTCAAATAAATGCTTATTCAGTTATCTCGATTCTTTGTAAACACAATGGCAGTAATGCTTAAAACCACAATTATATGTATGAATTTAAAATGAGAAATGCATGCAGATTAAAACTGTTGTGATATGTTATTATAATCCATATGATAGTTCTGATTTGCACAATGAACAAAAGAAACACCTTTAACACAGGGTTTCATTTTTAAAACTTTTAATTTTAGAAAAC
>NW_004567103.1:85314378-85315440 GCF_000260355.1 Condylura cristata
CAATAGTTTAGTGTTACACATTTTCACCTAATGTAATTGTGCATATAATCCATCAGTTTTCATCTTTTTGTTCTCTTTATAATTTAACTATTGAAGAACTCACACTAGCCTCTCACAGCTAGTGTTTCTCTGCATATTGATGGTGCTGTTCAGCCACTCCCATGTCCCTTATATTTCATACATAGCTGTATTCAGAAGTTTTCACTGTTTTAAGTTCAACCCCACTGGCAAAACTATAGGATGCCTTTTTGTAGGGAACACAAAATGTCTGATTGTTTCTTTATTTTTGTAGTTCAGAAACTGGTGATTATCTTCCTTTGGTTCATTAATTTATCAAGAATTACAAATAGAGTAAATTTTCACTCTGTCATTGTTTCCCATTTATCAGTAGAAATATTTTATAAGGAAACACTTTTCCCTGTTTAGCTAATCTGTCTTATGTTTCATTAAAAAGTCAAGATATATTCTTAACTAGTTTTCAAGATGGTTCATTGATTCTCTATCATCCTGTGAAAGTGAGTAATCATTTTAAGTTATTACTATGTGCTCATGGCTTTAAACATTTAAATAATTTCAGTTCATCAAAATAATCTTATTTGAAATACTTATAAAATTATTTATTTTATATAACTATTATTGTTCATACTTATTTTATATGTATGTATATTTTAAATAATATAATAATTTATTTTACATCATTTTATGCATTTTTTCATCTCAGTTGTAATCCCCATGGACTTACCATCAATTTCTTATTTTTTTTTTAATTGCAGTCACACTGGTTTATAGTGTTATATAATTTTAAGGAGATGACATTGTAATTTGTCATCTATATCTACTATGTTATATTTCCTCCTAAATGTCTATTTCCTAAATAGAAGAAAGCAATAAAAGATGCTGGCAGTTTGTCATATATATATATTTTCTCAATTTAGTATGACAAATTTTCCCAGTAGATTAGTAAACTGTGAGATACACACACATACACACAGACACACACACACTAAAATATTACACTGCTCTAAAGAAGAAGAAGAAAGAGGAGGAGGAGGAAGAGGAGGA
>NW_004567103.1:85315540-85321911 GCF_000260355.1 Condylura cristata
TTGTGACAACTTGGGTGGAAGGGTGGAACTGGAAGGAAATAAGCTAGAAGAAGAACATCAAATACCTGATGGTTTCACTAATATAGAGAATACAAAGAAACAAAACATAGGTCAGACAACGCCAAAACCAAAAATCAACCTTAGAAATATGGTAGTTCAATTGAAACTGCCAGAGGGTGGAGAGAAGGTGCAGAGGCAAGAGTCAAAGTGCGCCATGGACTATGGTGGGGGGATGTGGGTGCCTTCGGGTGTGGTGTGGTAATACACAACTCACAGGGAGGGATCCTATATTTCTAAATCATATAGTGTGTTGTAAACCAAAGTTAAGGTAAATTTAAAAACATGTAGAAATGTTTTAAATTTCCCTGGGTTTATGTTATATATAGTTTTATCTAGACATTCATCTAGGCTCAACTTCTTCAAATCTTGATTCCTTTTAGTGAAATTTCCTGTGTCTAGCAATGCTTATTGTATAGGGTTAGTAGTTCTCCATGTGACTTTTTGAAGTCCAGCATTATCATATACGACTTTAAGATGCAATATTTCAAATTGGTATCTCTCAAGAACATGGAGGCCAATAGGATTTTCACTTTTTTCTGTATTTCACATATATTTTCTTTGTTTTAAACAAAGACTCCTCCTTCTCAAAGACATAAGTTATAACAGAATAGTCAGCATTTGTTTTTGATAATAACAGATTATCAATATCATCACCATCTATATTTACTGAATACAAGACTTTTTGAGTATGTTCTTCGTACTTCTAATTTTTTTTAAAATTTATCTTCATTATACCTTCAGTCTTCTCTTGATATTTTATGTGATGCTCTCTTCCTTATGCCAGTTTTTTTTTTTTTTTTAATTTATTGCCCAAGCCAGAGGTGCAGGGGATGAGAGGATTCACCAGAGACAGAGAGTGGGGAACATTACAGGCATATTAACTGAAATACACAGCTGAGGGGAGCAGCAAGCAAGACAGGGGAAGTCTTCTATGCAACATGAGACCTCAGGCTATACACGTGATAGTGCTGAGAATAAACCTGCAGGCCACCAGGGAGGCCCCCAAGTGACATTCTTAGTTTTATAGTCAATTATAGAATACTTCTCACCATTTTGATTTTCATATTGTTGTATGTTTCATTATCTACTGGACTGCTTAAGAAACACCCATAAAATAGCATTCCCTGAGTTCTTGATGATGATATTTTTCTATCTTCCAAAGCTACCATTTTTTTATTTTCTAAAGGTATGGTTTAACCATTTTCTTCTTATTCATACTGAATATGCAACTCCTGTCTATTCTGTTGAATCATTGTTCTGAGAAAATGGTAATAATTTTATCTTAATCATTTTATATTTTATTTATTCTCTCCTTAGATTAGTGGTTGGTAAATTGGTCGAGAAGCCAAATCTTACCTGCTTCCTCTGTTTGTATGTCACATTAAAGGTGATACGATGCACACTTTTTTTTTTTTTTAAGATTTATTTTATTTATGCATACAGAACTGGGGTACAGGCCAGAGGAACAGGAGCGTGAGAGGTTTCACTAGAGACAGAGTGGGGAGAAGAGCAGGCAGATCAACGAAGTACATTGCTGAGGGGAACAGTGGAAGTGTCAGGAGAGGTCTGCAGCATCTTGTAGGTCACCTCCTAAGTGAGAACCGAATTTGCACCTAAGGGGTCAGGGATCAAACACTCACTGAAGCGGCTGCGGCCAGCTTTCAGTGCTGCATCCTAATCCCGTGTGCCACCAGAGAGGGCCTACATACATATTTTTAATGCTTCTAGTTTATTAAAAAAAAAAAAAGTCTCTTTATTCTTCGTTCTGTTTCTACAAGTCAGATTAATTTTACGATTGTATCCTGGTCTTTTTTTGTTCTGTTTTAATATAATTAGGAGAAAGATATGTTCTTTTAATATAACTTTAGGGAAAAAATGCTTTTTTTTTGTAATTTCAGATTTTGAGGCAGGACTTAACTTTTGGTATTTCTTATTCATTTGTTGACTTCCTCATGTCAATTTTTAGTAATTGTCACTTTTTATGAAATCTTGTTAATTTCATCATTTGTTTTTGCTTTGATATGGCTGTTTTCACTTGTTTACCTCAAGGTATAATTTGTACTAGAAACAACTTGTCTTTTATACTCATTTTTTTTTTCTGAGCTTTGCCACTATTTCTGACATTTTCTAGTTCTGACTTTGTTGTTCTTTTATGTTTTATATCCATTTATTACCTTTTCATTTATTCTGAATAGTATATTGCAACTTTGATTTGTTTCATTGACATGTTTGTCTGGCATGTTTTATTATAACAGAAAGGTTATTCTGCTCCCTATTGTCCTTTTTCATAAAGTAAATTTGTAGAGGATTTCAGCTCAATTCTCTGTGTTCTTCATTTTTTATGAGAAAAATACTTTCCCTGAACTGTTAGAACAAGAAAATCTCCAAAGAGATTTTCCTTGTTATTTTCACATGGTATTAAAAAACATGGTGGTTTGTTTTTGAGATTTCTGGATTTTCTTCCTTCCTTATCTTTATCTAGATTTCCTCTGTGTGTGTGTGTGTGTGTGTGTGTATTTTAAACTTCATTCCAGTCCAAAAAGTGTTTCCTCAATGAAGAGTTTTATTACAGAAGGCTAGACTGGCAGTAACAAGTATTTATAGTGTAGACATATTTCCTGCTTGAATCAATCTCCTCAGATTGTTTGCTATGCATTTCAAAGAAATCCTATTGGTTCTTTTGGGGTTTTCCAATTTTCCATTCTTTTGTATACACTGTAAATGCTGCATTTTTTTTCTTTCTCTTCAACAATGTCAGTAAATACACGCAGCCTTTTAGCAATTCTAGTTTGTTCCTATCTATATAACTTTTTTTTTTTGCTAATAGCTTTTATTTAGCTTTTTTTAAATTGAAATATGAAATTCATTAGCAGTGGGCACATTGATCATTCACTAACAAGCAAACCACCATATTCTTCAAATATCTATTTCACTACCAATATACTTAAAATCAAATAAGTCTGATGTTCATGCCAGAACAATGTATTTTGTTGTTAATTTAACAGTTGGTATTTCAAAAATAATACATCATCTGTCTAATAGGAATAATAATATCTAATTAATACTAATTGTCTAGGATTGGAGGTAAATATGTAAGGATTTCTCACATAGTAAAGATTCAATTGGTGGTGATAATGTTTTATCTTTGTAATACGCACTTCATAAACTCATTTTAACTCACAGGTTAGTATCATTATAACTATCCAGTTTCTGGGCAAAAATTACTTTTAGTTAATCATATTGGTTTTTTGGCAAAGGAATTATATTTTCTACGTATTCACAGTATTTATTAAATTTTCAGAGAAAGCTGGAAATTTGAAAGGTTGTCTTTCCCTGCAGTCAACAGTTAGGGAATACGAGTAACAGTGCAGCCCTACACTAAAATATGGTGGAAGTAGGGGTCCTCCCTGGTGGTGCAATGGGTTAAGGTGCATCACTGTGAAGCTGGCCAACTAGCTGCAGCCACTTCAGCACAAGTTCAATTCAAGGTCAGGGAGATGACTGACATGGCACAGCAGACCTTTAGTCTCCAGTACACACCCCTCGGCAGTGTACTTCATTGATCTACCCATTCTGTTCCCCACTCTGTCTTTGGTGAATCCAATCACTGCCGCTGCACCTCTGGCCTGTACACCAATTCTGTATGACTAAATAAATAAATACTTTAGCTATAAAGCTATCATCAGCCGCTGCAGCACTTGCTTAATCCCTGGCCAGAGGGGTGACCCACATGATGCAGCAGACCTCTCCTGACCTGCCCACTGCCCTCCTCAGCGGTGTATTTCAGCCAACCTTACTGTTCTGCTTTCCACTCTGTCTCTAGTGAATCCTCTCAATCTCCCCAAGCTCCCCTCCTGCCATACATACCTCTGGCCTGTACCCCAGTTCTTGTGTGCATGAATAAATAAACCTTTTTTAAAAATACTGGGCAGTAGTTCATGGCAGGTTATTTTGATTTTCATTGAGTAATATTTAGTTTGTTTCCAATTATTGTACTATTATCACAATGTTTTACATGCTTTCTTCTACAACTATGGGAGAATACTTGTAGATATATACATTATTAAAATTGTTGGGTCATACATTTTAAATGTTAACTTATTAAGCCAAATTGTGCTATAAAATTGCTCTACAGATTTAAACTCCTGACAATAATTAATATATTACCTGCACCTATCCCGATGTTTGATATTATCATTAGAATAATCAGCCCAAGGAATAGAAACATATTGTAACATTATGTTTTAAAATGTAGCTTTTTTTAAGTCCCTAGTGAGGTTTTAGTATCATTTTTTTAGTTACTTGTTGTATTTCCTCTAAGTTAGTTGTATCCTCTAAATTTGTTGTGGCTGAGACCAAAAGACTGTTACAGGTGGTGCCCTCTGGAGGACATTGCTGGTGAGGATAGATAGCCCCAGGGAAATGCTAAAAAGCATCACATTTTGGGGTGGGGTCATTACTAATCATATAAAGGACTGGGGGCGAGTTCATTCAGTCTTCATGATTCAGTTTTCAGATCTTCAGCTTTTGGGTTCTGGGGATTTGGACCCAGCCTCAGAAGGATGTGGAGGCCTGGCAAACAAGGAAAAGACCCTGAGCTGAGTACCTGCTGAGCTATGTGAGTGTGGTTAATTCTTGGTTCATTCAGCCACTGCAGCTGTTGGCTTTGAGTGTTGCTTGTCTGATGCTGTGCTGGGGCATCCCTGAAGATCTGAGAGACTCTTGCTTCTTCTGTTGTCTTGAAAGGTGGTGACAACAGACTCAGTGGCCTGGAGTCTAACAGCTGTGTGCACAAGCTCTCAGTAGCAGAAAGATGTCATTTCGGACATGTAACCTATTGTTTGGGAGAGCAACTAAGTATTGTCAGTGGTGGGAAGACACCATGTTAGCTGCTTTTGTTTAGGACTGGAAAACACTGGACACTACTTTGTATGAGGTAAAGACCTTCATTGGCTTCAGTGACTCTTTATTTTTCCCTGGTTTATTAAATAAATCCCACTGTTGTTGTTACCTGAATCTTCATAGTCTTGCAATTGTACATGAAGGTAGAGAACCCAAACACCAGATGATGATTGGCAAACTATTTGGCTAGTTTAGTGCCCCTTGGTGCCCTGTAGAAAACTGACTGTTCATATAAACTACTTTTGTTCTGTTTGGTACAACATTCTATTTTCTTTCTTTTTCTTTTTTGGTTATACAAAAATTTTATGATTTAACGTTGGTATATTTAGTCTTTGGAAATTTATAAAAAAGGTGTTTTATTAAAAACACCTTTAGTTCAGTGTTACAAAGAAAAAACACTATATTCCCTGTAAGTAATTTGAGGATTTTATTGTTGTAGTTGTTCATAATCTATATATATTGACTATATCTGTGAAAGAGTGAGAAAAATAAAATTATAAAGTACTTGATTTTCTTTCCTTTATAACCTGTTGTTTAAATATAGTCCCTTGAGTTGTTTACCCTTTTTCTAATGATTTGAAATGTCATACTTAATTCAGACTAAATCATTATACATACATGGATTTCTTTCTGGATTGCATTTTAATTATTTTTCCTCATTTTGTGTTAATCCCACACTGACCTAATTGATATGGTTTTGCAAGATGATTTGTGAACTAGTTGTGCTTGAAGGTCCTTGTTCATCATTCTTAAGAATAAAATATCTCATCTTCAATATTTTTTTTATTATTTTTCTAAGAAAATGCCTGCAATTCCATATGCCATTTGGTTGGAATTTTTATTGTTTTCATAGTGGTTTGGAAAAATTAGTATTTCATTATTGAGTCTTTTTATCCACGAGTATGTTATATTACACATTTACTCAGATTTTCTCATAGAAGTTTTATTATAATTTTTAAAATTTCTTCAGTTTAAAGCAATAGATTTTTCAGGTTATCCTAATATGTAGCAAGGAAGGGGAATTTGGTTTAACTCATTGAATATATATGTCCTTCTTAAACTTGGTTAATCCTTTTTAACCTCATTGGGTAATACAAGGAAGTAAATGGCCACGCCATACGTGGAAGCTTTATTATAAGTTGCACAACTCAATCGAACATGAGGAGAATGGCTGACCCTCTGAGTCTTGGCATTATTAGTCTGCTGAGGGAGGGGCACAAATAATCAGCAACTTGCAGTGACATGGTTGTAAAGGGTACACTCACAAACAAGACTAGGACGACAAGTGACTGAACACATTCTTAAAGAAAACAATGTCAAATTCTGAGAAATATGTATACACGAGGATTATTTTTAAAGATTTATTTATTCAATCATATAGAACTGGGGTACAGGCCAGAGATGCAGAG
>NW_004567103.1:85322486-85326127 GCF_000260355.1 Condylura cristata
ATAGCTTCCTAGTGCTGTACTTTAACCCCTTGAACCACCAGGGAGGGACAGATCTGTGTTGTTTTATTTCTAATGTATTCTTTTTATTAGGTTAGTAAAGGTGAAATTGCCTTTAAATGTTTGAAAACAGTTCAGGGTGTTGTCATGTTTAATATTTCTATGTCTTAAAAAAGAATGTGATAGTCTTTCCTCCTGGATTTACTAGTAAAATTAATTTAATCTGTGTGGATGACATCTACAGAAATAGAATGAAAATTCACTTGCTACCAGACCCGATGTGTACTTAATTAAATACAAAGTCAGGAAGCAGATTCCGACATTATAACAAGACTGGCAATTAGGGCTGGGGGGGGTTGTCTTTGTAAAACCCCAACATTGGCCTGTGATAAGACACCATCAGAGACCCTGAATTAACAATACTTACAATACATATTTAATGCCAAAAGGGCTGATGAGAACTTCAAATGTCATCCATAGGATTCCACATCCAAATGTGAACAGCTGAGGCTGACCTAGGGGCTTAGATCCGAGCTTAATCAAAGAAGACTAGTTCATTCAGATGTGAGCCCACTACTTGGGGAGAATATTGATTCTAGCACATGGAGGAATATCACAAGAATGCTGTCTATATTTCTTTTTATTGACTCCTCCCAATGTAAGACCCTGAGGCATTTAGAGCCAACTCTTCTTTATCTACATCTTGTTTCTGTCAAAGTCAAAAATACTTTGCTTTATGGAAGAAAATAAGTATCCCCCTAAAGAGACATCGGTTCACTCACAGCAGAACATTAGGAAAACTAGCTTTAGTCAGTAAATCTAGAATTGTTTTACCCAAACTATGCTTCTCTATGTTAATCAAGTCTTCTAATATGTTAAGCTTATGCAACTTATACTAAATATTGTTAAGATCTGTTTCATAAGAAAAATTTTAATAAATGAGAGAAAAGGGAAAAACCCATAGGTTAAATTTTTCTCTCTTGGGCTTTTCATATATGTATAATTAATGGCTAATTTGCACTTTTTTTATTTGACTTTTAGAAAACTATACAATTAAATTTTTAGATATGGTGAACCAAAGCAATTGCTTACACCCCATTGTCATAACAGTAAATGCTTAGGTACCAATCTGGGTCTACAAGAATGATTTTGGAAAAACTTACATTACTAATTATGAAAGTAGTACTTTTCATAATCTTCCGAAATGAATTTTAGAAATACTGTATGACCTGAACTGTGTTATATATCCCCAAGTCCTGATGTGGGCAAATTCATATTAAAATGTTTTCAATACACAGAAGTAGTGGAAACAGAAGTATTACTTTTTATTTGGCATCTAATTTTGGAGATAATTCTCTTGAAAATAAATCCCAAAAGACATTGAAACTCAATATTTAATCTCAATTCAATTAAAAAATCAGATAAGTAAAAACTGATTTGAAACCTATAGTAAATGAAAATAAAATTTGTGCATACATAGACAGAAATTCTAACATTTCACTATAAAGAATATAATTTCTATTTTGCTTACGTGATTTTAAATGGAATCTATAGTATGTTTTCCAGTGTTCCTGAGGCAAGTCATTATTACTGATAACATTTACCCTAAATTGAAGAGCTGCCTTGATAAAAAGCAGCTCAATTCCCAAATGATGGCTGTCATCAGAACCTGTCATGTGGCTTTAAATCTGGGTTCCAATGGTAAAATTATTCCTTGTGCTCTTTGCCCAGGGTATCCTATTAGGCACAGCATGCTTTCTCCTTTGTCATGTGGCAGATGTATTTCAGTTTCAACTTCTGTGCAAATGGCTGACTTTCTTTGTGATACTTTTCCTAATCTTCCAAACTGAATTTCGCAATTACTGTATGACCTGGGCTTTGGTATTTATCTCTAAATCCCAATGTGGACAATTCAAATTAAACTTTTTAAATAGGATTTTTTTGTTTTCATAATACTATAGCACCAAACTGTCTATGCTTTTTAACATAAATCTTATAATAGGTTAATAGTTACATTGATAATGCATGGATTTGGTACTGAGGGCCAACCTCAGTTTCCCTCAGCCAATAAGAGGAAACAGTTTGAGGAGAAGGAAAGTAGCTTAATCTGTTTACAAACTCAGGAGGGCAGTAGACTTATATGTATAGCCTATAATATTGTACCTTTATGTTCTTATGAAACCAAATTTAATTACCTCTACAAGCAGTAACATTCCTAAATGAGTCTTTGAGTTGATTTCACTATCATTTGCAGACAAATAACACACCCTTGAGTAAGGAGATTAATAGTGATCATAGTTAATATCATTCTACTTATGCATACTTTCAAATAAAATTTTCTTGTACAATTTGTCAATGGAAATTCATTTTAGTATGTGAAATGTTTCAAATTATGATAATTTGATGAGACACATAATTGAAGAGGACTTAAAGTTTTATCACTAATTGTAGTAAATATTATGCGCCTTCAAGTTTAAAAGTGGCAACCTAATAAAAATATATATATATCCATAGCTTTTCAATCAGATTCATAGCAAAATATTCCAACTTGATTTTCAATATGGTAAGTTTAATTTAAATTTATTCTGTCATAATTAAAATCATCAACCTGGCCCTCCTGGTGGTGCAGCGGGTTAAAGTACAGCACTGAGAATCTGAAGCTGCTTCCGCATGAGTTCGATCCCCGCCTGCCACGGAGGTGATCACATGGTGTGGCAGACCTCTCCTGGCCCGCCCCCTGCTCCCCTCAGCAGTGTACTTCGTGGATCTGTCTGTTCTGTTCCACACTCTGTCTCTGGTGAAGCCTCTCACCGCCACTGAGCCTCTGGCCTGTACCCTAGTTCTGTATGCACAAAAATAAATAAATCTTTAAAAACAAACAAGCAAACAAAAAACATCAACCTATTTTGCATTACAGTTATTTTGAATCCATGAAATCGTAACTTTCAGTCAAAAAACAGCCACCAAAAATAATCTTCATAATAACTAGAAGCATCTATTAGAACTACCTAGAGTGTCTTGGTGGTAGGTAGGATCGTACTATAGGACAAAATGTGATATTATACCTCTGAATTATTCTCTGATTCATATACAATGCTATAAGCTAGTGTTACCTCAAATTTAAAAATAAATAAATAAAATAAAACAACAAAACAGACTTTTTGGTTAATGTGAACACCAACCAAACAGATTTTGTCATTTTGTAGACTAAAGTAGAAATTCTCAACAGTGAGAGTCCTGAAAAATATGTTACACAGTTACATTCATAATGCATGATATTGTGACTGATTGCAGTCCTCAGTTTCCCTCAGCCATTACAAGAAAACAGAGTTTGAGGAGAAGGAAAGTAGTTTAATTTATTGACAAACTGAGGAGGGCAGCAGACTAGCATCTGCAAGACCACCATCCTGATCTTTGGCAGAGTGCAGTGTTATTTAGCCAAAGGAGTAAAGCAAAAGGGAAGTGAGCAATAGTCTTCAAAGGGAGATAGGAAGGATGGGCCTGTCCTTTTGATGCATGCATATAGAGATTTCAGGTGGGTGCTGGCTTGCTTTGTTAACACCTGATGTTCAGCTTCCTTTTTTTTTTTTTTTAAAGATTTATTTATTTATGCATACAGACTGGGGTACAGGCCAGAGATGAGA
>NW_004567103.1:85326765-85341927 GCF_000260355.1 Condylura cristata
TGTGGTACATAAGTGTATTTTCTGAATATTACTAAAAAATGAGCTGAAATTGCTTTATTCATAAAATGGTTGTATCTGTTTTGCTAAATAAAAAAAAAATGAGTTAAGCCATTTAACTGACTTTAATCAATTGCATTTCTGCCCATACACAGGTTAGGGGAAATGATTTTAAAAAAGATAGAGAGGGTAATCAGAAGAGGCTTCAATATCATGGTAATATTTATGCAAGTCTGAGGAAACTGAAGAAGCCAGAGCTAACCGTCAACCTAACAGGAGTAAGACACGAGATCTCAGGCAAAAGAACTAGTAAGTAGAAAATATCCCAATGCAAGAAGATCCCCAGTCTCTTTGAAGACCAGTCAGGAGGTTAGTGTAGTAGAATGAAATAAATGAGAGGGAAAGAAGTGACTAACTCAAAGAGGTCATGGAAGGAGAAAGAGACTGTCTCCTCTACCCCAGGAGACATTGTTTGTTCTAGTCAGGATATTAGCTATGATTTAAAGTTGGAGAAAGTGGACCCTGTGGTTCAAGGGTTAAAGCACAACACCATGAAGCTAACTGCAGCATGAGTTCAATCTCTGACCAGAGAAGTGGCGGTGACCCACATTGCATAGCACAGCAGACCTCTCCTGTCTTGCCTGCTGCTCCCCTCAGCAGTGTATTTCAGTAGATCTGCCTGTTCTGCTCTCTAACTCTGGTGAATCCTCTCATGCCCCACCCACAACTGTAGCCTGTATCCCAGTTCTTGTATTCATAAATAAATATTTTTTTAAGTGGGAGGAGTTGCTGAAGAATTTGAGTAGAGAAGAGAAGCAGCATGCCTGTCTTATATTTTAACAAATTATATCTGGGTGTTTTGTTAAAAAAAAAAAAAAGCCTAGAGGGAAGTGAAACAGCAAATAGATGTTTATGACAAACCAGGTGTAGCTGACCAGGTGTAGCTGATAATGGACCATAGCAATAAAGCTGGGAGTTATGTGAAATTATTACCATTTGTAAACTTGGTTTGCAGCTGGAATTTAAGAAAGATGGTAGTCAAAAGTTAATGTAAAAGTTTTACTAAAATGCATGAACATGGACATAAAGATTGAGTTGCAATTAAATGACTTGCCAAGGCTATAGGAAGGACATATTTAGGGGTAGAGGAGAAGGCAGGACTTCAATTTTATTGCCATGGTGGTCGTGTATTGAGTGAAAATATAAGACTTGGAGACCAAATGACAAACTTTTAAATCGGAAACGAACATATGGAAGATATGAGCACAGGCACTGTATTTAAAGACATACTAGTGGTTATTCATGGTGGCTTAGCATTTAAGTCTCAGCACTATCACCTGTATGGCCTAAATTCAATTTCCAGCCAGGGTGCTGACCCACGTGGTGCAGCAGACCTCTCCTCACCTGCTGCTCCTCTCAGTAGTGTATTTCAGTAAATCCATCTGCTCTGCTCCCCACTCTGTCTCTGGTGAATCATTTCACCCTCTATACCTCTTGCCTAAACTCCAGGCTTTCTATACCAAATAAACAAATAAATGCATGTATTTATAATAAAAGTCATAAAATCATCAATATGTGAGTAGATAGATGAAGGGAGAGTCACCAAGACACAGATTTGAGTCCTGAACATCAACATTGTATGATCAGAGATGAGGATGAAACTGAAAATGTGTAGCCAAGTATTGGCAGAGGGTGGGGAGTCCAGACAAGCTGGTATCCTGGAAACCAAAAGAAGAAAGCATATCAAAAAAAAAAATGAGAATGATGGATAATGTCAAATACTGCTGACAGAGGCAAACACTATTTTGCAATGTGGAAGTTACTGGCATCTTGACGGGAGCAGTTTGGATGAAGTGCTGAAGATGAGTAAATGCAGGACTAAAATTGGGGGCAATACATAATAATAGATATCTTGAGGAAACTTTGTTGAAAATAAAACAAAAAAAATGAAGTAATAACAGGAAGGAGTGAGCAAAAGAGAGAGTCTTTTTAAAAGATGGGAGCAAAAAAAAAAAATTTGTTTATCAACATTGCAATATTTTTGATCTGTGTAAATAAAATGACCCTGGTTTTCTTGTTCCTCACTTAACAATCCCAATGATTAGTTGTGACAGAGATAAATCATATTTGAACGCTTGTTCCATTTTCACATTTACATCACATCTTTTATGTTTCATCAGGTCTCTTGAATTTCAGTTTCCCAAGATATAAGCCACTGAAATTTTAATTAACAATTAAATTTTGGCATACTCAAAATAAAAGGATTTTTTTTATTATGAATAGGTGTTAAACATTAATATGAAGCTGCCATTTGGGTAGGATTATGAAACTTTCACTTTCTCAAGTGTTATAATCAAATATTCTCCTAAAATAAAAAAATGTTTTTAAAGACTGGTGCACATATCTTCACATAAAATTGGGCATGATTGAGCAAAATGGAAGAAATTAATGAAGGAAAAATTAATGGGAATCGTGGGGGAACACTTTTTTTTTAAGATTTATTTATTTATGGATACAGAACTGGGTACATGCCAGAGCTGCAGGGACAGTGAGAGGATTCACCAGAGACAGAGTGGGGAGCAGAACAGGCAGATAGACGAAGCACACTGCTGAGGGGAGCAGTGGGCGGGTCAGGAGAGGTCTGCCATGCCATGAGGGATCGAACTCATGCGAAGTGTCTTTAGCTTCTTAGTGCTGTGCTTTAACCCGCTGCACCATGAGGGAGGGCTCGTGGTGTGTGTGTGGGGGGGACACATTTTAATGAGAACTAGTGAATGGTACAATGATCTCCCCTGAGAAGTCAGGAGTCTCCATATTTCATGAATGATATGTAGGTTGCCTGAGTAAGTATTTAAAGGGTTAAATATTTTGCTACTGGCTCCAGGAGAACAGCATATTCATTGAATATGTGAATTTAGATGGTTTTCCCTGCAGTGCCCATGTTTTGCAACGTGTAACAAAGGTTATCAAAATATTGGTATCTGTACCTACTATGCTTTAAGGAAAAATAGCACTCCCGTGATTTTTTTAAATCACTTTGTACATTAAGTTGAAACAATAAATTATCAATGTTGAACATCAAATATGGTAGCATATTCACAGTGACTTCTTTAACCCTATAGAGTGTCTCTTTAAGAATGTGGTCAGTCCTTCCCTATCTCCATTGAAGAGCAACTTCGACACTGCAAGATACTTGTCAAGGAGTTTCCTTTTAATCCTCCTTTGGTTTTCCAGTTACATTCATGACTTTCATCTTAACAGAAACTTTGAGCTGTTATTTATTCATTTATTTATTTTGCATCTTAACTGACTTCATAAGGGACTTCGCTGGCCTTGCCCTTTTTTTTTTTTTTTTCTCCTTTGAGTTTAACATTTTATTCATTGCTATAGGGAAATTTAAATTTTTTTTTCATCCCAATCATAAGGAGAGTGGCTCAGGAGTGCTGAATACATTACTACTTTTATGCTACAGTTAAAATTCCAGATACCTATTTCGAGGTGTACCAAGAATTCTCTCTAAAACCATAATGAAGCTAGCCTTTGTATATATTCTCTCTGCTCATTCCAGCAATGCCAATTAGTATCTCTGCAGCATAATTGTATGGGAGGTATTTCTCCAGATAAAGAATATATTTGGAATTGAATGTTCCTCTTGGTGTACCAACTGTATCACCCTACTTCATCCCATATCCAATAGCATAAATGCAACAGCATTGAGGCCTATTCCGATCCAACAGAGCTACCTAGCCCGCCACGAAATGTAGATTTAATGAGTTTGACAGACTACCTATTATCTGATTAAGGTTGGGGTTCCACACTCAAATGGACAAAATACTAGGTGCACTTCTTCTTTTTCAACTAGGGCCGTGTTACAGTTACAGGTCAGTGAGAGGGACATCAAACATGCATGCTCTAAGTAGGTTCTGCCATCCACTGCATGAAGACAAAACATACAAGACATTTAGTGGAAGAACCTTTAATAAAATTAGAGTGCAATACAGAAAAGAAAAATAGTAAAATTTCTAAATCAAACACCCAAGTTACCCGTCCCCTCATGGGTAAAAGTCTACCCAAAAAGGACTGGCCCAAAACAAGGCCTGAAAGCCCTCCACAAGCCTAAAGGGTCAGAAGTGGCCAGACAAGTCTGGGAGGAAAAGAGAAAAATCAAAATCAAGATACACACTGTCATAATTACCTCCCTATAGTTTTCTCCCCAACATCTGTTTCAATAAGTCCTGGACAAAGAAACAAGAGTGCTTCTTCACATGTGTCTCTGCTCCCTGTGCTTTCTCAGGTCTCCTTTGGCTCGCCATCTTTCTTCCCTCCTTCTCATTCTCCTTTCTAGAATCTTCTGTTTCCTGTTCGGTTCCACCCTCTTTTGGGTGGAACAAGGAACCTGGAAACTCTTTTCCTGGGGACCACCCTGTTACAATACCACAAACTCAAAGTGATTTATGTAGCATCACAACCTTGAGCCAAAGTTGTCACTCTCCACTCCTTCATTTCCTTTGTGAACTTGGTCAGGTGTGAGTTATCAGAAAGTGGATGTCCTCATAGGACATCTCCACAAGTGCTGGAGAGTTGGTTCATTATGATCCTTAATAAAAGCCTGATGTTCTGGCTCAGACAAAATAAAAGCCTGATGTTCTGGCTCAGACAAAATAACAATTTTGGGAAAGTTTCTTAAAATTCCATAATGCCAAACTCAGAAACTGATGGACTGAACTCCAAATTAGTTTTGACTTCACCTAACAGAACTTTATGTAGTGATCATCTATTTACATTTTTTGTCCTAAACATCTTTATGCATCTCAATATATCAGCTTATTTTAGAAGTAACACATTGCAAATGTAAACAAAACTATAAAATTACTTCTTTTTACTCTTCATAATGTGTTAGTTGATGTTAGGAAATCAAAATAAAATGAAAATGATAATGGAATGTACTTTTTATTTTGTATATTGCACAAATTTACAACATCCCTTTTTCTCTAGCTCGTTTTCTTTCTTTTTTCTCATTTTGATATGTGTCTGATAATGTACATTTTATGCATATATGTAACCTGTTCCAATAATTTTAATCCTAGTTCTCTGTCAGATTTTTTACTAAAGGCATTGTGAAAGTAAAGTCTTGTGTTTTGAATTGGGAGTGAGGAGCATTTCTTCACCACTCTCCAACAACATTTAGTGTCTGGTATGCATTAGACTAGCCTCTGCATTTGTTGAAATTACAAAAGAAAGAAGAATTCCTGGTTTTCAGAAATTTGACTTCATTTGGTTAAACATGTGGAAAGCATAATGTATATCTTGTAAGAAAATCTGCTTAAAAACAGCATATATCAATGTCTGTGGATATTATGGAATTCTAATAAATAATCAGTTAGACATGATTAATATTGAGAAAACTTATAAGGATATTGAGTTTAATAAGTAATAAAAACAAAATTTTCTTTGAGTTATTTGGATTCTTTTTATCATTAAATGAAATGTCCTAGTGTTAGGGTAAACTATTTTCACTTAAGCCAACAACCTTAGTTTACAGGAAACCAATAAAGTTTTTATAAATACTTTTTATTCCCCTTACCACTCCTCTGTGGGTAGGAAGAGGCAAATTAACTGCACAGTTACCAAAGCTCTGGAATTCTAATAATCAATCACCTGTCATTCTATATCATCTTTATGTTTTCTCTGTTGCTCCCTGAAGTAACAATAATTTGTAAAATTAGAATCTTCTGTCCAAAATGAACCTGTGATCCTGAACCAATAATTTCACTTCTCTGAGGTATCGAACTTGACCATAATTTGAACGTATTGGCAACCACAACTGATCATTGGTATGGGTATTAAATTAAGTAGCAGAGTTAAAGCACCTTGTCAAGTATTCCATCAAGAGATGTTTCAGCATGAGTGTTTGATGCATTGTTGAATTACACAACTCTGAGATGAGGTTGGCTTTGGGATTCACCTTACTTTGAAGCTAGATTGAAGGATGAATATTGTGACAGTCCATTGTAGTGAACTTCTTCATTTTTGAACTTGTGAAATAATCATGTTTATAGGAACTTGCAAATACAATGCAGTTTACCCTTCACTTTGCTCACCAATGATGCTATTCAACATAAAAAAACAAAATATTTATGTTACTACAATACTATTAACCATATTAAATATCTTAAAGGCAGTTTCCATGATAAACCATACAAATCTATTTGTGCCTGTGAGCAAGTATATTAACATGTTCAAATTTCTGAAATTTTTGTGTTTGAATTTTTGTAATTACCACTAGTATTAAGAAGTAGCATTGTCCCATCACTCATAAAGGAACTCATAAAAATCACCTTAATATTTATCTGTCCCATCCCTCCCTAAAACTCTGTTCCTTCATATGTATGTTAATTATCATCCCACAACCAAGACAAAGAATCTCATAGTCTTCCAAAAATAGTCTATTGTACAGTAGGTCGAGTAGCCTTTCCTTCTTCCTCTAGTAGCCTTAGTTCTACATCAGTTTTTTTGAGTTTGTGATTGGTTTGGTTCAGTGTGATCATTTTTTTGTTTCTCTGTATTCCACTTCTAAGTGAAATCGTCCAGGATTTGTCTTTTGCCTTCTAATGTATTTTGCTTATCATAATATCCTCCAGATCCATCCATGGTGTTGCAGATAGCAAGAGTTTAAATTTTCTTAGAGTTGAGAGGAACCCCGTTGGATATCATCTGTCTTTGAGCATTGACTTTTTTTTTTTATAACATATCTATTACAAATAGAAATGAAATAAACAAAGGAGTTCATATATTCCTTCAAATTAGTGTTTTTGTATACTTAGTGGAATCACTGGATCATGTGATGGATCCATTTTTAATATTTTGAGGTTGTTCCATGCTATTTTCATTAAGAGCTGTATCAGTCTACTTTTCTACAATGATATATTTGGGGGTTGCCTTTTTTCCACATATTTATGATTATTTATTATTTCAGATCTTTTTTTTTTTATATGGGCCATTCTCACAGGTGTGAGATGGTGTTCTTATCTCCCAATCACTAAGATATTCTCTGTATTCATAGATTTGTGATTTGATGTGCCAAGCAAATTAAATCTTTATATAACTCACACATTATTTTCTCCCCACCTTTCCTTTCCACTCTTATTATTTTAATTATGTACCTCCCTTATCACTGAAGGTGACATTCTACTTTAATATAGTATATAAGAGGGGGCATCCCTGGTGGCACAGGAGTTAAATTCTCAGTGCTATCAAACTATAGTCAGCCACTGCCACATGAGTTTGATCACAGGCCAGGGAGCTAACCCAAATAGCACAGCAGACCTCTTCTGTTTCACATGCTGCTCCCCTTGGGAGGCAGTGTATATCAATAGGTCTGAGTACTCTGCTCTCCACTCTGTCTCTGGTGAATCCTCTCACCCATCCCCCACATACCTCTGACCTAAACCCCAGTTCTTGTGTGCATAAATTGATACATCTTTATACATATATATATATATGTATATATATATATATATATATATATATATATATGTATATATATATATATATATATATATATATATATGTATATATATACATATATATACATATATATATGTTTGCTTTACTTAAAAACTTCTAGATTATCTTTTGAGTAGTGAGACACTTCTGATCAACCTGTAGAGCTATTGGGTCTGAAGTTTAGGCACAATTGACTCAATCAGGTTTTCTTCTAAGCTCTACAAGACTGAAATAAAGATGTAGACAATTTTAGGCTCATATAAGAAGACTGGAGAAAAATCCACTTTAAGACTCAGGTTGAATTTAACACTGTGCAATTACAAGCTTATGATTCCATTTGTTTTCTGACCATTGACCTTATGCAGCTCTTACATTGTGAATGCTGCCCATACCCCTTAGATTTTGGCCCCATTTATATTCAAAGCCAGCACTAATGCATGGACTCCTTGCATTTTAGATTACTCCATTGACCACTCTTAAAAATCTTGGAGGGTTAATCAAGACTGGGGGTGGGGGAGAGTGCAGTGGACTATGGTAATGGCACATGGGTGAATTGATGGTGGGGGAAGCTCACAGGGATTACAACTGAGATGGAAAAAAAGCAAAAAATGATGTAAAAGGAAGCTATTATATTATTTTTTAAAATCTTGGAGGATTAAATTAGTTATATCTACATAATATTTATTTTTCCTTTATCATAATGCCATCAAGAGATCATATATATCACAATTAATTTTTATATATTCATCCATTCATTTCCATGCAAGTTACTTCCATACCTTGGTGAATACTGTTGAAATAAGAATGGGGGTGCAAATTACAAAAATGATTCTATTTAAATTTTCTTTGGCTGTATACCCAGAAATGGAACTGCTAGATAACATTGTAGAATTACTCTTAATTTTGGGGGGGATCTCCATATTGTTCTCTGTTGTGGTTAAAAAGATTTACTTTCCCACCAGCAGATACAAACTTTTCATAACATTGTTGTTAACATCTGTTGTTTCTTTACTTTGTGATAGTTCTAAGAATGTTTGCGGTGATAGAACATAAGTTATATTTACCTCCTTTATAGTTGTAACAGAAGTGATATGATAGCTCATTGTGGTTTTATTTCAATTTCTGTGAAGATTAGTAATCTTGAGTGTCCTCTTATGAACTTGCTTGCCATTTTAATGCCCTCTTTGAAAAATATGTCTATGTAGCTCCTCTGTACATTTTTAGTTTGATGATATGTTTAATTTTGTTATTAAGTTGTAGAAGTGGATACACATGTGGTATGAATAAAATAGGTATTATTGCACATGTAACAGTGTTATGCAGTCAGGAGAAAGAAAGATAGCCTTCCATCTGTGACTCATATTGAACACATGGTGCTAAGTAAGTCAAAATACAAAGATGTCACTTATTTATGGAATCTAAAATAATTAGCAACCCTCTGCCTAAAAGGAATAAAGTGTTGATTATCACATTATTAGAGGTGTGGGGGTTCAAAGTTGTAAGTAATAAACAAATATAGGTAATGCACAGTATAATCAATAGATAGCTATTATTATGATACCATTATGTAATGTGATAATTATCACTACATCGATTATTTGACAAAACTAGTTTAACACCCTTTTTTGATGTTGCTATGTGTATGTGCATATGCATGTACATACTTATTTTATAGGAAGATCATTGTTTCAAGGAAATTTAAATTGCACATCACAAATAATTAATCATTAATTTTGGTCTATGGTCTTCTTTAGTGGAACATTTTGTGAGCTTCCCGTATCACAACATGGGACTGTTTTACTTCTTTTTTTTTTTTTTTTTAAGCACACAGTAGTTTGTTGCTAACCTACATGAGATATGTTTTAAGAAGAAATATGCACTTCTACTGATAATGGTTCCAACAGTATAGTTATTTACTGCTCTTTTTAAATAGTAGTAATCTTAATGTTCATAATGTGATTTTAGCAGAAAGGATAACATGCATAAAATTGGATTGGAAATCCGTTGAGACTTTCAAACGAATTATGCTTAAAAATTGCCCAGATTAAGTAGGTTAGACTATTTTTATTGTAGTGCAACAGGGTGCCAAATCATGACTAAACCATCATTACCAAACACAAGTAAATAAGGAAATTGTGGCTTTATTGTGCCTGTAGACCTCATAAGCAAGATTAATATTAATGGACAAGACACATTTGTTGGAAAATGATATGTTTTAACTGCCGAAAGCACCAACAACTGAGCATAGCTATTGTTTGCTGCAATCAACTATTTGAGAACATGTGTAAGAAGTGGCATGCAAACAGATACGGTAGATGGACCATAATTTTCCACAAGTAGGCAGTTTTTGTAAGACAAATAAGTTTGAAAGATAGATTGTATTATTCCTGATGGTCGTATTTTTGGAATAGCACTTCTCAAGAAAATATAATTCATGCCAGTGCCCTCCACGACTATGTACAACACTGTGGAAAACTCTCTGTAGGTGGAAGCTAAAATTACATTTTCTGAGTTAAATAGAAACATTCTTCTTTCTGATCAAATTTTAATGAAACAATTCAGAGGAAAACTATCATCTTACTTCAAAAATTGTTTTACTGAAAATATAATAAATTCCAGGCTGCAGGCACAATCATAGATAGCTTCTCCGTTCAGCTCTTCACAGCCTGCTGAATCAAACTGATGAAGACCTGAACTTCTACACTGGTCATGAGTCCAAGGTCAATTTAATGTTCTCTGGACGGTGATTAAAGTGCAATTCATATGTTCTCTGAATCAATACAATAATATAAACTTCTGAATGTGGCTGGAAAATTTTATTTATGTTTCATGTTTTTTTCTTTTATAATTTCCACAGTACATTTCCTATTTATCATCTAAAGCATGGTTCAATTCTGCAAGACAATGGAAATCTATGAGAACCAGCGAGCACAGGGTTCTACTGTGGTTCAGACATCTCCTCACCTTCAAAATATTTGTACATATGTGAATATGGAGGCCTGTGAGGAGGACCAAGATGAGCCACCCCAATAAGGAATATGGTGAGCAAATGGTCCTAAGGTATCACAGATAATCCCGTTGCTTCATTTCTTACAAAAGTAGTAATTCATTTTAGAGGTATAATTTAATTTTAAGGGGCAAATATTCATACCTAAAAAAAAAAAAAAAGGCAAAATGGCGTGAGTTCCAGGAAATTAAAATTACCTTAAATACTACTTCAGAAACAAGTCCTTCTTACACTTCATGACTATTACTTCAGAAATTCCACATGCAATATGATGTTTGTAAGGAGAGAAAAAGCAACTCCAAAGCAGAGACCTATGAAAGAAAAACAGGAAGAGAGAATGAGAGAAGCTTGTTTAAGCTTTAAAGATATTTTATTCAAATAAAGCAAACATCTTGCCTTCTTTGATTTGTTTATTAATTTTGAGAAAATATTGTATTATAACTTTATATAAGTTTCAGGTCTGTATCATTAAAAATAACATCTGTGAATGCTACACTAAATTCAACCCTAAAGTTCAGTTCTACCTTTCACCTACACTTGACTGCATTTCCCGATTTCCCCATCACCTTCCTACTTCTCCTCTGCCTAAGACTAATTTGATATTGTCCATCCATGCTGTTGAAGATTTTACCTTTTCTTAAAATTAATCAAGTAGGCCCTCCCTGGTGGCGCAGCGGGTTAAAGCACAGCACTGAGAATCTAAAGCCGCTTCCGCATGAGTTCGATTCCCGCCTGTCCCGGAGGTGACCACATGGCGTGGCAGACCTCTCCTGGCCTGCCCGCTGCTCCCCTCAGCAGTGTACTTCGTCGATCTGCCTGTTCTGCTCCCCACTCTGTCTCTGGTGAATCCTCTCACCCTCCGCATCTCTGGCCTGTACCCCAGTTCTGTATGAATAAATAAATAAATCTTTAAAAAAAAATTAATCAAGTTGTGAGCCTCCCCACTAAATCTCAGCACCATGAAGCTATCTGCAGCCACTGTAGCACAAATTTGATCCCGGCCAGGGAGGTCACCCAGGTGCTCAGCAGGCATCTCTCGGTTTGCCCTCTGCTCCCCTCAGTAGTATATGTTATTGTGTCTGCTTGTTCTGCTCCCCGATCTGTTTTTCCCTGCAACTTTAGCCTCCACCCCCAATTATTGTATACATAAATAAATGATTCTTTAAAACATAATTGAATAGTATTCACTTGTGAATAAATAAATGACATCTTTCTTTTAAAGGTTTATTTATGCATACAGAACTTGGGTACAGGCCAGAGGTGCAAGGACGATGAGAGGATTCACCATAATCAGAGTGGGGAGCAGAACAGGCAGCTTTAGGAAGTACATTGCTGTGGGGAACAGCCAGTGAGACAGGAGAGGTCTGCCATGCCATGTGGGTCAGCTCTGGGGTGAGGACAACTCACACCAAAGAGGCTGTGGCCAGCGTCTCAGTATTGCTTTTTAACCTGCTGCACTACCAGGAAGGGTCCAAACAACATCTTCTTTAAGAAAAAAAAAAAAAAAAAAGGGAGTGAAATCTACATGGAGGGGAATGGTTGGATGACAGCAGAGAAGACACAAGCTCACCTCCTCCTTGTATTTGCTGTTCTAGTGCTGCTGAAGAAACCATAACCCGGAAAGTAAGACAAAACTATAGTGTGCCCTAGGAACAGCAGCCACAGGAAGCCAGCACTAGTCCAGCCACCACCCCAGGAACCCAGAGCCTTCAGACCTGCTCCTGGTTGTTAACTACCACCCATGGGTGGCCAGGTATTCACTGCCACGTGAAAGATGAGTAGCTCACAAACTCTACTCATCAGCCACAAAATCTCAACAAGTCATGGTCTCAGGAACCCAAAGTCCAAACAAAGTTCCCCTGCATCTAGTTACCAGCTTCAGAAATATGACCCTAGCCATCAGCTGAGTCTGTGACATGTGTGCTGCTTCCAGCCTCTTGTTGATGACCGGGGGAGTCCAGCTCCCACTTCTTGCCATTGACCAAAAATAACTAACTCTAGCCTCCAGCTTTATGAACAAGAGTTAGACTGTGCCTCATCACCTGTGGCCAGCCACACAGCCCAGCCACCAACTTTGGGCAACTCCTGACTTCCAGTTGTAACAGAGCAGCCCACAGGGAAAGAGGAATTTCCAGATTCCCTGAGCAACCCCAAAATGGGTAGAGGTGAGCAGAGAGTAGGAGAAGCTGGAGAGAAGACAAGAAGGATGGAGAACAATAAGGAGACATGGAAGAGGTCATGGAACAAAGAGATATGTGAAGAATCTGTGCTTGTTTTTTGGCGTTGGACTGAGATCACGGATATGGGAGCATGAAAGGAGAAACTTGAAACAGATGGTGTTTTAACAGTGACATTCTTTATTTTGATTTTGTTACTTTCATCTCAGACTTGGCTGGCCCATTCTGCCCCTTTCCTGTGGGTCACCACTAGAAGATATCTTAGACTTGTGGCAAGATTTTGGGCGTCAGTGGCCATGCTTGGCTGGGCATTTACTCAGGAGGAGATGGGTAACTTTGGTCTATTCATGTGAAACTGTTTTATTGATTCTTTCACTTTTCTTCATTGCAAGCTTGTTTTGTTAAAGTTCCTGTCCATTAAAGTTCTTTATGTCCTAGAGTATGTTTTGTCTAGATACAGAGGATGAAAGAACTCATTTAGAATGGTCATTTTTACATCCTGAGGTAGCCCACACCTTGCTTGATAACACAGCTACCAGCTGCAGAAGCCAACCCTTCACATACCAAAAGACCACTACCTACAGTCTCCAAGATGAGCTATCAGCACTCAGTGCCAATCAGAGGAGCCAACAAAAGTACCTGGACACCACTGACTGTGGTTGTTGGAACAGCAAGGCAGAGGGACTCAGGTCCGAGATATAGCCCTGTAGACAAGAATGAGATTGATTGTTCTTGGTCAGCAGAGACCAGACAACACTTCAACAGGTTTGAAATTGGAGACTTATGCTACAGAATGTCCTGAGAACCTAGGGTCTACTGAGTCTCATGTAAGTCCCAGTGAGGATATTGGGGTCGTTCAAAGAGATTCATCCACACTAGTGTATAGTTTATTCCAAGAACCACCACACATTGCTGACTCATTAACTACAAAACAAATCTTAGTACATATAGAAGCCAACAACAACAAAAACAACATACGATCAAAGAAACCACATTTTTCAGTATCACCTGCAGGGAAAGTAACATATCTTAGTAATCTTAAGCTGTCATAGAATATATTAATGACAATAATACAATAGGAGCACCTTAATTAACACAAAGGACAAGAAAAAATAAGTTTTAATTTTTCAATTATATTTTGTATCCTTGTTGTGTTCTTGTGTCCGCAAACATTTCATTTTTGATCTCATTTTCTCCATTGTTTTTGTTAGTCTGCCTTTAAGACTCTCAATTATACTTTTATGTTCAGCTACAGTGTTTCAATAACTCCATATTTATTATTGCAGATGCATTATATCTAAATATATACATAAATACATACACACACATATATATATATTTTTTCTGTTTTCTGTGCCCTTTTTTTTTTTTTTTTTTTTTAAGTTACACTAGTGTTGCCAGGACTGTTGTCTTGAATTCCCTTTCTGTCATGTTCTGCAACTCTACTAAGTTGGAACTCCTTTCAGACTTTTTTGTTTGGGTATATATATTGTGTAGTTCTGTTTCCTAATTTTCATTCTTGTGTGGGTTTTAGTGGGGTTAAGTTTTCAACCGTTGCCTTGTACCTGTTGAAGTAGTTGGGGTACAAGTGACCATACAAGGTAGGAGATATAAAAGTGGACTGGGGCAACAGGCATCAAATGGTCACTTCCAGCAGACCAACTAATTTAAAGTTCTTATTTTGAGTGTTTCATTGTGGGCTATGTCTTGTGTTTTGTGACTCTCCTCCTGGGGCAGGAGGTGACAAATGCTTTAAATATCTAAGCCAGGCCTCTTCTGTAGGGAAGTTCAATTGCTCTGATCCAAATCAGGCTACAACTGTTCTGTGTTATGAGCTTCAGTCTTTTATTGTTAGTTTTTTTTTTTTTTATAAGATGTATTTATTTATGCATACAGAACTGGGGTACAGGCCAGAAGTTCAGAGACATTGAGAGGATTCACCAAAGACAGAGTGGGGAGCAGAACAGGCCAACTGACATAATGGGGCAGGGGTCGTGTCAGGAAAGGTCTGCCGCACCATGTGGATCACTTCCCCAGCAGGGATCAAACTCATGCTGAAGTGGCTTTAGCTTCTTAGTCCTGTGGTTTTAATCTACTGCACCACCAGGGAGGCCCCCATGAGCTTCAGTTTTAAGCCAGTAGTCATTGCTCTGTGTCTACACTTTAAAGCTCTCTAACTCTGCACCCTCCTGGTGCCTGGTCTTATGACCTATTATCCAGTGTGGCACTGGGTCTCTGGAGTTCTAATAGTGACCTGTGCCTAACACAGTAGCAGTAGGTGGCTCTGTATAGCAGGTGCTCCTCACGATTATGGATTTTATTGTCCCATTATCACTCTAAGCAGAGTTGACTTAAAGATTTCCTACCCTTTCAGTCAGGCTTATGTTTCTGCTGTGAAAGCTGGTAGCTAATTTTTTCCTCAGTGATTTTTTGCTTTATTTTACATTAATTTTATTTTTTCTTTTTTTTTTTTTT
>NW_004567103.1:85342235-85365667 GCF_000260355.1 Condylura cristata
TTTTTTTTTATTTTTTTTTTTTTTTTAATACAAGAACTGGTGTGTAGACCAGAGTTGTGTGGAGAGGTTGAACAGATTCACAGAGACAGAGTGGGGAACTGAATGGTTGAATCTAATGAAATACACTCCTGAGCGGAACAGTAAGTGGGATAGGAGAGATCTACTGTACCATGTGGGTCAGCTCCCTGGTTGGGGATAGAACTCATGGCATGGTGGCTGGTGATAGTTTGATAGCACTTTAATCACTGAACCACCAAGAAGGCCCCCAATTACTTTATTATTATTATTTTTAAGTCCATTGTACCATGCTAGCAAATATTGGTAGTCAGTCCTTTTTCTGACTACATAATATTTAATTGAATCTCCATATAACATTTTGTTTATCCATTCACTTTTTTGACATTTGCTTTGTTTCCACTAGTTGGCTATTATAAGGTATACTACTATGAATGTGTCTGTATTTGTTGGAGTACCTGCTTTCAAATTTTTGTGTCTTAACAATAATTACAAATTTAAAAAATTGATGAACAAGTACAGTTTTTCACAGAGGTTAAATCATTTTTTAAAAATATTTATTTATTTATTTGTACAGAACTGGGGTATAGGCCAGAGATGTGGAGGGTGAGAGGATTCACCAGGGACAGAGTGGGGAGCAGAACAGGCAGATCAATGAAGTACACTGCTGAGGGGAGCAGCGGGCAGGTCAGGAGAGGTCTGCCTCGCCATGTGGGTCACCTCCTGGGTGGGCTGGGATCGAACTCATGCGGAAGTGGCTTAAGCTTCTTAGTGCAGTGCTTTAACCCGCTGTGCCACCAGGGAGGGCCCAGAGGCTAAATCATTTTATGTTTCCACCACCAATGTGGTAGAATTTGCATTAAGACATTGTTTTCTGTTATATTTATTTTATTATCACAAAGTGCTGAATTCTTACAGCTTTTATTTTTCACTTTTCTAATTACTTAATTATAAAGCCTTTTAAAAACAATTAGTGGCTATTTTAATATATTATTAGGAGGAATGCATATTCATGGCTTTGCCCTTTTTTAAAAAATCTGACTGTCATTTGGTTATTGAGCTATGAAAAGTATCTAGATAATCTGAGTATGGCAACCTTATCAGATACATTATTTGAGAGTATTTTAGTATTTTCTTCTATTTTTAGGTGATTTTTTCTCATTTGTTATAATGTACTTTTTTTTCATTTAATTTTTTTGTTTTTGTTTTTGTTTATTTAAGGCTTTTCATTTCATAAGTAAGTCAAAAGGTCAAGTCAAAGGTCATAGTCATAAGCAAGTCAAAGGTCATGAAGATTTGCTCTTATTCTTTGTTTACTGAAGTTTTATCTTTTTACTTCTTATACTTAGGCAGTGTTTCTTTTTTTGAGTTAACATTTGCATGTGTCACAAGGATGGTGTTAAATTTCATTCTTTTACAGGGGGTTATCCAGTTGTTTCATCACAATTTGTTAGAGACTTTTCTTACTTCATCCAAAGATCTTTACCCTCACTGAAAAATCAAATTGGTTTTTAATATTTTAATATATGCAAAACACATAATTAAAAAATTTGTTTCATCATATCAAAGTCTGCATTTCTTTAAGGACTAGTTATTAAATGGATGAATAGATATTACATATTCTAAATTTCATTAATATTTACCGAGCCACTTGGAATCAGTTAATTAAATAACTACTATTCTATCTCAGACACTTTTCATATTTTCTTATTTATTATCAAAAGTAGTAATTACGTATCAGTATACTCATGTGTTAGATGAGAAAATTGAGACAGTTTAAATTATACTAAATAGCAGAAGTATGATTACACTGTAACTTTGTCCTTCCATTTAAAATTACTGTTTCTATAAAACCATAAAATACTATGTTAAAATAAACTTTCTGATGACCCTGAAATTTTGAAATAGAAATTTTATTTATATCATGCTTATTATAATCATCTCTTGGGGGAAATGATAGAGGAAATTCACATTAAATCTCAAAGTAATGTGTAACTTTTCTGTTCATAAATTAAACATAGACAGGAAATGAAAGTCTCATTTGTATAATACAGTCAAAGCACATTACTGAATTATCTAGTTCTTTCCCATGTATATCTTTCACAGATTGCAGAACTGCTTGTCAAGCTAAAATTGATAATGAATTCCCATATTAGTTATTGTAGATGTCAGGGAAATACAATGCAAGTACCCTAAACCCTTATTTTATGATTTTCAAATGGCATTTCTACAAGAAACATCTTTAATTTCATTAAAAAAATAACCCTAAAAACTGTGTACCTAAATTTTAGTGATGCACATTTGTGTATCATATACTTTAAAGATACCCTATCATTAAATTTCTTTATCTCCAATGACACTTTAGTTCTTTCCTCAAATAAAGCATTGGTTCTCATTTTAGTTCTATCCCTCTGTGGTAGGTGAGTGTGGGGGCTGTGGGAAAACGCAGCATTTCTAGGCTATTTTTCACTGTGATCTTCCAGCACTGGTGGCTTAGTAGATAAAATGGAGTCTTGAGATGTGGTCTGCATGTAGGGAAAGTCATTAAATAATATGTAACTTTGATGTATAGTTTGCATCAGGAACACGTTTCTGTGGACTAGGCCTAAACTAAGCCCTGTGCTGGCTTTATCTACAAATCATATAAAAGCTATATATAAAAGCTATATATATAGGGCTCCTCTAGAGCAGGAATGGGATTTCTCATAGGTTCTCACTGCCTCTCACTGGTCAGCATGGGACCATCACTTCAACCAGAGCCTGAGGGCAGGGGAGCATGTTGCTGTAGCTGCCACTGTTGTTATCTGTGTGTCTCCTGCTGCCTCATAATAAAGACTTGTTCTTGTCCCCCACATCTAGGCTTCATGACCTGTTTTCACATCTGCCATCCGTTGGGTAAGCTTGTAGCTAAAGCTTGACAGAGAGTAATTACCTATCTGCAGTATCATTCTGTGGCTAAGATCAGAGGAACTCATAACAATGGGGGTGACCATTAACACACATATCATTTGATCTCCCTTTGATAGAACACTTCCTCTGGGACAGTATAGGTTGGACAGAGAATTGAAAGGAAAGAAGGCCTGAGGCTGTAGAGGAACTACTCCAGAGTAGCTGCTATTTGCTGCTCCAAAGGACCTTACCAGGTCATTGTCATCTTTTAGAACAGTGGTTTGACACCATGCATCATTCTCCATGTCACTAGTCAAGAAGACTCCATAGCCTACTCTAAACCAATCCAAAGTTTATGTTCTTCTCTCTGCTGTATGTTTTAAGTACTCTCTGGATGTAAATAACAAAAGGGATGACATTTAACCCTCCCAAGTTAATTTTCTGTGACCAAACCCCATGCTGCTCTTATAAAGGGTTAGTTATTTAGGTTTTCTTCCCCATTAAATGATTTAAAAGTTAATAAAAATCTTTCAAAAGCACACCCTTTTATTCCATTACTGAATTATAGTCCTGTGAATGTGGGAAATGAACAATAAAAAAGAGAAAAACAACCAAGTAATAATTGGTCTCCCAGTGTTCAAGCTTATTAGTGGGTATTTTCATGAGCCCCTTTAAGAGTGTGAGTTCCTGCTTCTGTTGTTTCCTCTAATAACACAATAAACTCATGGAAACTTCAGATCTTACTTCATTCAGGTTTTACATGTTAACAGGAGAAATAGGACATGTTATTGCCATACCCATTTATCTGTGTGAATAAGATCATTTTCTTCAATTTATCTTTTTGCACCATGCTCT
This sequence comes from Condylura cristata, assembly GCF_000260355.1. Lineage (NCBI taxonomy): Eukaryota > Metazoa > Chordata > Mammalia > Eulipotyphla > Talpidae > Condylura > Condylura cristata. Next base: position 85,345,995 of record NW_004567103.1, read on the forward strand.
TGATAAACTTTTGCCCTCTGCTTATATATTTATGACAGAGTCTATTTACATTTTAGATTTACCAAAGATCTCAAGATTTAACAACTATGGTACCTGTATTTAACTATGTCTATGAATATGAATGGGACAGATCTGCATTAACCTAAATTTTCAGAAGGCCTTTAGAAGTCAAAGCATATTTATTTGGGATTAAAATGTTAGAATTCATAGGAGACATATTCAAGTGGAAAACCAAAACTTGTCATGAAGAGGTTTTTTTTTTTTTTTTTTTTTTTTTTTTTTTTTTTTATAAAAGAAAGAAAGGAGAATGTAATCACGGATGAATCAGTGACCAGACAGGCCTTTTGCAATTTAAAAGGTGGGGAGAACTAAATATGATGGAGGAAGGGATAGAAAGGAAGCATCATAAGACTGATTCATACAGGCAGTTGAGGGTAGAAGGGATTAGCATAACCATATAGAAACCAAGATCCTTAGGCACCAAAGCCTAGATTGCAAAGCATAAGATGTCAGTAGGTAGCAGACTGCTACAGGTGGTGTCCAGAGCACAGACCCAACAGGTGAATGATAAAGAGCCCATTGTGGAAACTCCTGTCCCTTTCAGTTTCTGTATAGCTTATTAAAAACCTACAACAAACCTAGACTCACTAGGAGTGAGCTCCTCCCAAGAAGTCAATATTAGTGCAGTATCTGCACTGACTCAGACAACAGTCCTCCGTCTACCTGTGACTATGTAGGTGCTTCTTTCCACCGGCTCTCTCCCTCTGCAGGGCAGCAGTCTCCTGCCTGCCCATGACCTGCACCAAGCAGGGACTTCTCTGCACTGAACTCCTCAGCTGAGGCCATGCTTCTCAATACCGCCCACCTGTAACCATGCAAGTCTCTCTCAACAAATCTGCCCGTTTTGGAACAGTTCTTCCTTCCAGTTTGTGCCCATGCAAATGTCGTTTTACTCTTCTGTCCTTTTCCCTACTAAACCTGTTCTTTAAACATAACCAACATCTTTGTCTCGTGGAGAATATCCCCTGGGGAATTCCCCACATGCCGCTGAAAAGTGAGGTCTGGTGAAACCTTTCCCAGCGTGAGGTCAATGAGCCTGTACTCTAAAACCACTAACTCCAAAAGTGACATCAAATTCAAGTATGTAAAGGTTGCCACTTACCTGTCCGTTTAGATAGGATTTTGTTCTCCTAGCCAGTGACTTGGCCCAGTTTGCATAAAACAATTCCTTGGCTATTTCTACCCTGGCTCAATTTTAAATGTCTACTTGGCAGCTAATCTCTCCACCTGTGATTAATCAGGTGCTTCTCTTGTCTCCTTTTCCTAATAAACCTATCTTTTTAAATGAAAAAAAAAAAAAGTCTCCACTTACGTCAACTTTTCACACCTGCTTACTGGAACAACTTGTTACAAAAGAAACTGGAATTACAATGCTGTTTACTCGTATATTTATGCCAAATAAACACTATGCATAATTATTTTTTCTCAGATATGAATAAGATTTATAATTGACTTATTCCCTCCAAAATAAATATGTGTGGAATATAGCTATATGATTGAAACTGTGGATTTTATGCAGGAAAACATATTAAAGTCTAGGTAATTGTAAGTAGATCATTGTAAGATAATAATTGAAAGGGAAAAAGTACTGATGGAGGAAAGAATTGAAAGGAGGCATTGACTCTCACAGGGAGTTGGGGATAGAGGGGACTAGCACAGCTAATGACACAGCCATAGAAATCAAGATCCTCGGGCACCAATGTCTGGATTACAGAGCTAGAAGATCCAAGTAGGTAGCAGACTGCTGAGGGCAGTGTCTAGAGCTCATACCCAAAAGGTGAAAGATAAGGAGATGGAGCCCATCTTAGAATTTCAGGTCATTTTCAAATTCTGCATAGATATCCAAAATCAGCAACTGAATTCTCACAATGATGAGCCCTCCCCACCAAAAGAAGATGATAAAGCCAGATGCTGCTCCTGGTGCCTGTGCAAATGACCTTTACTTTCCAGTCCCTTTTCTAATAAACCTGTTCTTGAAATATAAGTGAGCCTCTGTCTCATGGCGAAATTCACTGCACTAAAATGGGAGCTCTGGTGAAACCTTTTCCAGAGTGAACGCAAGGACTCCACACTAACTTCAGAAATGACAGTACTATCATAAAACTGAACAGATTTCTTAGTAAGGTATTAACAAGCTCGATGCTTGTCACTTCTTCCACATAGTTGGATTACTAAAGACAAAAATCACAGAATATTCATAAGTAGAGCTATGGCTTGAATGATAAATTTTTAAGATGAATTGTATTCATTTATACAAGAGCTGGGGTACAGGCTGGAGTTGTGGGGTAAGAAGATTCACCAGAGACAAGGTGGGGAGCAGGACCGGTTGGTTGATGGAAATGCACTGCTGAGGGAAGCAGTGGGTGAGACAGGAGAGGTCTGCTGTGCCCATGTGGGTTAGTTCCCCAGCAGCATAGGATAGAACTCACATAGCAGTGGCTGCCAAAGGTCTGACAGCACTGTGATTTAACCCCTTGCACTGTCAGGGAGGTCCAAGAATGAGAATGCCTGGAAGCTCTTTCAGAAACCTTGGGCTTTACTAAGTTTAGGACTACAGATTGAAAGTTATTAAGGAAAGCATAATCCTTCAAAAAGTCTCCATAGTATTTTTTCATCAACTCTTATAACATAGGATAATTGATTTAATCCTTTTCATGACTAATATTTGTCATGGCAGACAGATTTTGCCCTATTTTGACTTATCTAGGAGAAATGGAGCAAAATTTCTGATCTCACATAGTTGCTAAGTGGATTATGTGGGATTTCCATTCAGGCTTCTTTCCAAAGTTCCCTTTGTACTCTGCCATATTGTTGAAAAGACAGAACCAGTTGGCCCAAAACTTACACATGGCTCTCTCTTTGACTCATTCACCATTGATACTGAATGTTGGTCTTGGTTTCCTTGGCCAATAAAAGAAAGAAGAGGTTGAGAAGAAGGGGGTAGTTTAATTTGCCAACAAATGGAGGAGAGTGGACTGTACCTGAAAGACCACCATCCAGTTCTTTGGCATTGTGCAGGCATCTATCTAGAGTTACAGTGGTGTAGAAGAGGGAGTGGGTAAGTGTCAACATATACATCTTTGTAACACAAGTTTCTGGAGGTTTTGCTTGATACCAGCATGATTTTGCCATCACTTTGGTGCTCAACAATTTCATGTTATCTTCCTAGTGATGCTATTTTATTGGAATATAAGAAAACAAAGTTTGTTAATCTAGAGGATATGAAGGAAATGGGAGAGCTTATCTGACAGAAAGAGATACAAGTCCTACATCGCTGCATCACTAATGTATACAGACATTGGAATTATTTAAGCAGAACAGTGAGATTTTTAGCTTTGAACATGGCAGTTAGCTGCCCTAATACTCAGAACAACAGCAACATGTAAAGTGTCTAAGAAGAACACAGCCAGCACCTATTGGATGATTACAACTTGTCAAAAACAAACAAACAAACAAAAAACAATCATAATATAAGATATTCTTGCTTAAGACCTAAGATAACAAGAACAAAGTAGTAAATAACCACATTCAAGTTGTGATTGGAAATTAGCAGTTCTGGTACTCAAATTCACACTGTGAAACACTGCAATGTTCTTCAAACCTTTTCATAGGTGCCTATCATGTAGGCATTTTTATAATCTTTAAGGCATCTATGTTTTAAAAATGTTCACTTAAAAAAATTAAGATGTGGGCCCTCCCTGGTGGCGCAGCAGGTTAAAGCACAGCACTAAGAAGCTAAAGCCACTTCCGCATGAGTTCGATTCCCGCCTGCCCCGGAGGTGACCACATGGCATGGCAGAACTTTCCTGACCCGCCGCTGCTCCCCTAAGCAGTGTACTTCGTCGTGGATCTGCCTGTTCTGCTCCCCACTCTGTCTCTGGTGAATCCTCTCACCCTCCACATCTCTGGCCATATGAATAAAAAATCAATCTTAAAAAAAAAAAAAAAAGATGTTAATCTGCATATGAAATGCCCATTGGTACCTTAAAATGTTTCATTTCTGCCTACAGGGTCATTTTAAATCTAGTTCTCTGCCCTTTTTTCATTTTCTTGGCTTAGCTAAAGCTATTTGTTTAACAAATCACTCCCCTAAAAGACCAAAAAGTCCTTCAAACCGAGAAAATCCGTATGACTTAGCCTGTGGTTTCCTGAGTCACCTTTAAACACTCCTGTCACATGTCTAAGAAAAGACAAGGCTGGTCCACAGAAAGCAGTTTCACAGTAAAAAAAACAAACAAACAAACAAACAAACAAAAAAAAACACACGAATAAAATAAAATAAAAAAAAACTATTTGAATCGAGACTATTCAGGTTTTGAAACAAAATCCAAAATCTTGAAGTAAGTGTATTCTCATGGGAAAGAAGTTGTGAGCAAACTCACTCAGAATAAGTGAAAGAAAGTTTGGCAACCAAAGGAAACTCTACTGAGACTGAGACTGAGGAGAGAACTGCTTTACAAGGTTCAGGGTTGTTAGAGTTTATTGTTTGGAGTAGTCCTTTGTCTTTCTGATATATTATTAATGCCTTGTAAATAAGGGCTCATAAAGCACCAGTTCACATGAATTTTCACCAGCTGGCCCTGCCCCAGGGAACTGTACTTGTAATAAAAAGAATGAAATCAACATACTTCCCCTGTCTTTTGATATAAGTCAGGTCTCACTCTCTAGGCAGAGAAAAAATTCTGAATTACAATCATGGATGAATATGTTTATTTTACTCTGTTTTAAGTGACTGCAATCTCATATCTAAGTTAAACTAATCATTATGCTTCAATTTGTGCTACATGGAAGAGCTCAGTGAATACTGCCTCCTGATTTTAAGTTGGACTTCAGCATGATCCCACTGCAAATTCTGTATATGTTTCTCATTGCTAAAATAGTTCACTTTTCACTGGTTGCCTTTTAGCTCCCTGTTGACTTTCAGCTTACTCTCTATCTGGTTCTCTGTGTTAATTCACCAGTTCTACCTTCCCTTTGGGTTACTTTCACTCAGCTAAACCATAATAAGTGTAACTTCAATAGTTTAACATATAAAGGGAAGCTTGGAGTTTTTCTTGATTTAGAATGTACATAATATTACACAAGTTCCAGAAGTCCTAGTATATAATGAATAATAAGACTTTTGTATTGTAATTGAATTTTAGTTTTTAAGAAAATGTCAAAGCTTACTCACAATGAGTGTGTCTATGTGTATACATGTGTGTGTGTATACAGCCACACTCAAGTGTTTAAGATATACAAATTCATATTTAAGATATACACATAAAAACTAAATTCTTGGGGGTGAAAATCTGGTTAAGGATGATAAAGACTTAAAAATCAAACAATATTCCTGAGTCAACACATTATATCCCACTCAATTCCTCTTTCTTTTTAGTACTTTTGCCCTTAGCAGAGTTGTTGAAGAAAGTCTCTATCATGACTGAAAATCATCTTGTCAAAATGTCAAAAGAATCTGAAAATATTAAAGCAGAGTTGGATAATGTTCCTCCTACATGCATATTTGATTTAGGTGAGGAAAGTACTTGTAGCATGACACAGCTTTAATCTTTAGAGTACAGAGGCTATGCAGATGCCACAAAAAATATTAAAACAGAATTACTACATCAATCTCACTATCGGTATCTCTCTTAGCGTTAGGAAATCACTAACTCAAAGAAGTACAGGCACTCCTATGTTTTTTTGTAGAGGTTCTAAAGGTCTTAGAATTTAATGAATGCCAGGACTTTTCTATTGTAATTAAATTTTTTTTAAAGAAAACAACAAAGCATATTTATAATTTATATGTATGAATAAGATCTGAGGACAACCTAAGTGCCCACTGACAGATGAACAGAGAAAGATGGATATACACCCTCACCCCAAACACACACACACATGCTCACATACAAGAATATTACTCAGCTGTACAAAGGTAAAATTTTGACATTTACAGAAAATGAAAGTCTCTTGATGGGATTAAATCAAAAGAAAGACACAGTCCAGTTGATCTTACCTAAATGTGGTATATCAGGAAATGAAGCAAATTCACATATAATAATAATAAATGTGTGGATTTCTGACAACAACATTCAGGTTACTAGAAAGGAACATGATGGAAAGTAGAAACAAGGGTGAAAAGGGTCTAATGGATGGTGTTTCTTAAAATTAAATTATTTAATAATGATGATAAATAAATTGATACAATAGTATGTGTTCTATAAAATGCAGTTAGAATATAAACTGGAAAATAAAATTGTCATTATAAAATCTTAGATCAAAGCATGATGTGTACAAAGAAGGTGTATACTGGTTTGATTTTATTATTATGGTAATATAAATTACTTAACTATAGTAAAAAAAAATAAAAAGAAATCTCCAAGAATGCATTATCAGAGAACAGGATGGTCTTTAATAGAGCACAGATTAAGAGAATACTTAGAAGTAAACATGTTAACTTTGAACAGGGCATCAACTTCTAATAGCTGGTATTGGAGAATCAGGGAGGCAAGTATATTTTGAGAATTTTGAGAGCTCACCTTTAGAAAATGTTTGTTTGATTCCTCTAAAGTCAGAGGGAAATATTTCTTAAAATTACTCAATGTATTTTGTCAAACTTCCTACGAGTGAAGTAAGCTAGTAGTTTTCTTTCTCCTTCTGACTTAGTTAGCTTGCCATAATTGCCTCAAGTTGCTTAACCTAGTTGCAGATAGTTTCACTTCTTTATAGCTGCATAGTATTCCACCATATCCATAAAGTTATAAGGTACAGAATAATATTTGCTCCACATTGATTCTAGTTTATAATGCTTCATTTTCTGTATGACAGTTCTTCGTTATTGACAACAATGATGGAAGACCAAGTTTTTAAGACAATCTTAATATTTGATTATTTCTCTAGATACGGCCTCACAGTTTCTGCCTTTTATACAAGTTTCTACCTCGACCAATGCCAGCCCACTTAATCAGCTCCACTAAAAAGCATTCACACTTGCAGTTTCTTCTCCACTGGTTTCTCCTTTGCAATCAACTCTGACCTCTATGGTTTGCTCCCATCACTTTCTGGAGTCAAAATTACCTCTCTGTTTTGATATACCTATTACAGTTACTGAATTTTTTAATCTCTCCAGATCATGACTTAGATACATAATAAACCTTAACTTTTCTAAACTCTTACCTTCTCAGTTCAGATATGGCCATCTGATGATAAACCAGAAGGAACCAAAGTAGTGTCATGTGATGATCTCAACCATGACCATGGACACAAATGCTTTGTGAAATGTGGTAATCCAATTAATAAGGAGAATTTCCCAGACAGCAGACTACACAGTCTTGGTCTTTCTAGGTTCTTCTAATAACACATAACATACCAAAAACAAACAAACAAACAACAACAACAAAAAACAAAAATGTGTGTGTGTGTAATTATGTATGTATGTGATATCTCAGAATACAAGCTGCCATAACAACGGATACATATTTTATTTTTTTTTCAAATTTAGATATTGATCTGTATAAACCCCAATACAATACACTATGTGATTTTGTGTATTGAGAGAATTGTTTCTTGGTTAAGTGGGAAATTGTGAGGATAGCTACTGGAAGATTTTCATTTTAAGCAACTTTATAGTGAAATATTTATGTATTGAGTAGAACAGCTGATGTAAAGACCTGAGGTGTGGGAGTGAGGAAGAGAAGTGAAAAGATCCACCAGAGACAGAGTGGGGAGCAGAACAAGTTACTCCACTGAAATATACTGTTAAAGGGAGCAGAGGTTGAGACAGGAGAGGTCTACTACCCAGCTACCTGGTAGGGGATTGAATACAGGCCATTGCATTCATAGTGCTGAGACTTAGTCCATAGGCCACCAGGGAGGCCCTCTAGTGAAATCTTTCACTTAGAAGTCTGGGCCTTCTTTTTTTGTTTGTTTATTGTAATCTGCATTCACTGAAAAGAACTTGTACTGATCATTGAGATTCAGTTTCTGTTTTATTATTTTCATTACAATTGACATCTGGATTGACTAAAGCTAGACACATGACATCAAGCAGGGCTCCAGTATCTCTGGTTTCAGTGAATACAAAGAAGGGGATCAAGCCAGGATGATACTTGGAATGGCTGAGGATCTGGCAGAGCATGTTTGCCAGTGGGACCTTGGCCAAGAAGAGAACAAATTCGCAAGGCCTGGAATTAAGTCTTAACACTGAAGCTGCTCAGATAGCCTGTCACTTTTTTTTTTTTAATAATGACCTTAGTACCTAAATCACAGTGTAATAAAATAGCAACTAACAGACAAATCAAATCAATGAGATCATACAACTTTCAAGGGCAGAAAATTTGACATAATCACATTTGTATTTTATTTGGTATGTTGAAGATATACAGTACATTGACTCATTTTTAATTTATATATGCATATTTATATATTAATATTTAATTCTTTTTGGCTTTGAATGGGTACACGAAGGGTCGATAGATATTGAACCTCAGGTAGACATAGCTTCCATTTTTTACACCAACAATGCCTTTCATCTGCACATGTGCCTGGTTTTGAGTTTTATTAAAAGTAACATCATAACTACAGAGAAAACCTAGAAAACTTACTAGTAAAATAATAGGGGCTTCTGCTAAACAATCACTCTCCTTATTAACATAGCGGTTATTTTTATGCCTGAACCTCTCCATCTGTAACATGAATAATCATTTATTACTTTATGTGTCAGTCACAGAAACTAGAAAACCAGCTGGGCAAATAATTCCCATGAAACTTTCCAGGAGATGTACAATATAAACTTAACACTCTTTATACAGTCTGTTCTAGCCTGCTGCATGCATCCTAGTGACATTGCACAATTAGTAAGAGGTAGACCAGCTGTTGAATATTACTATTAATCTCATCATTTCTCTTCTTGGAGGTGGGAGGTATGAATAAGATTGCCCATTATGTACTGTTAAATTAGGCTATAAAACAGGTTGAGCGTCAATATACTTAGAATAGCACATTAATCAGAGTCTATGATTGGTACTTCAGGAAACACTTGACTTTTTTTTTTTTTCTCTATAGTGCAGAAATACATGCAACAAGTCATGCCAAAATCCATACCAATGGCCTGGATATGCTTAGATAAAACCTGAACTCCAATTGCAATGCTACCGTCAGAGTTCTACTTAGCAGTGCATTATTTACTGTCAGGTTACTTGAGGTTGTTTCTTGCTTAGCTGTAGAATAGCATATATCCTGCTTGATGATTGGCTCTCTTCTCCTACAGGTATATGTCATATTTTTTTTCCTGACCACCCTCCACACTTGGACTTGGCATTCACAGTGCCTTCCATTTAAGCTGCTGGTGCAATAAATACAATAGCTGTATCAACTATGCTTGGAACAGGCAACCCACAGTCCCTGCGATGATAGATTTATTTCTATACATCGTGTTTGTATATTGTCAACAAAGAAAAAGACCAAATAGAGTTGAGAGACTAAAAGATAGTTCATATTTCTTCATCCTAATGCAAGAAAAAAAAAACTGTAAATCTCCTGTGTCATTATTATGCTCTTGTTTAAACTTTTTGACATTCAATGACAGAAAGCACTGAAACTCAGCTGTGATGCTGCATTACAGAGAAATCACTTTAATTTTGCTACTTTACACTTGACTATATTTACTCTATTTCATATCTAGCATGACTTTTCATGATCTCTACGATTCAGATGAACTTCATATTATATTAGTCAACTCTCTATTTATTTATCTATTTATTCATTTATCTATTTCTTTGTATTTATTTTTTAATCTCAATAATGCTCTTTTTCACATCAAGTTCCCTGGATTGCAATTAAGTCTACAATTCCCATGCACCATATAGTACCTTTAGTGTAGCATGGCACAAAATTCTGTGTCTATCTTCCAACTATTCCAGAAAAAAATCTAATAACTCAGCAGAATTATTGACATATATTTCATATTGAGTAAATATTTGTTGCACAACTAAATAAAATCGAACTTTATAAAAATTTACCTCATTACAAGTGACAATCTATTTTAATTTTTCATTTGTAGAGACTTTATCTTACTATTGTTTAGCTGAAGGGAGAAATATTCATTTGAAAGCCTCTTTTCCCATAAAAATCTAAGTGCCCTGCATTTCACTCTACTTCTTTATGCTCTTTAAATCTAAACCCTATTTTTACCACTAAAAGAGTAATAAAAAGTAATGGTTAGACTGATGCAAAATTAAAGGTTAAATTCAGGAATTACTGCTTGATGAGCAGGTAGCATACTGGTTTTTGAGAGAGAGAAATAAAATATCTGTTTCATATGCAAATCTAGTATTGTGCTTCTTTAGTTCACTTAATGAAAGGTGATACTGACTTAATTCACCAAATAACTTTTGATATGTTGAATTCTCAATTAAAATAGTACAACTCAGGAGGAAAAGTCATATTTTGAATACACAAATTGTCAAGTTTGAAGGATTTTCCTAACTGTAGTATTACTCAACCTGGCATTAATTCCTTTTGTCAACTAACATACCAGTCATAGTAATAATTTAAATTTGCAATGAGCATGTGATCCAACCCCAATATTTCTTTTCGTCATTGCTTACTCAGAAAACATTTACTATAAAATGTCCACAAAAATCATAGACTATTTAAGCAAAAAAGGGAATTTGAATGTAGTTTATCCATAAATTTTCAGTCAACTTTCATTCAACCTCTTCTTCAACTACACACAGATTGACAGTATTGCCTGATTCAAGCCCAACCAGACATGGAGAGGTGTCTTTTTCATCAGAGAATATTCATGGTTGGATAGCTCCAACTGATTTCAAATTGCTTAAATGAGCTCAAAACCTGTTGTTGTTTACAGTGATACTATTCTAACTTCCATAGTCTAGAGCAATAGCTTTTCATTTAGATAGATGATAGATAGGTGATAAGTTGATAGAGAAATAGGTACATATTTTCAGCACATGATAATTTCTTTAATACCAAGAAGATTATGTACCCCATAAGGTCACTTTCATAGTCTTGCCATAAGTAGGCAAATTTTTCAAAACACAATTTTACTAAGTACTCTATATATTTGTCTGTCACCTTTGAATAGCCTATTACAAATAGGTCTAACTAATACATATTCAATGAAATTTTTACATTAAATATTCATACAAGGATAATTTATTTATTTCCTCTGTTCTATTTGAATAATAAAAGCATCTGACTTAAAAATACTATATTCCTATATTTTTGTTCTTTTGTGGCAAAAAAAAAAACACTTTGCAGGTTCTTATAAAATGCAAATTACAAACATTACACAAAATGCATTATTTTAATACACTACCTCCCAAATGCCATTCCTAAGTCTTCACAAATTTAGATTGTTCTCCTTACTTTGGGCATGGGGGAAGTTGGAAAAATAATTTTATTTCCTCATATTGGGATAGTCTCCAAAATCCCTTAAAATAGAATTTCTTGATACTGTTTTGATTAAATACCTTGTTCAATTATGGCAATATAGTTTAAATAGGTTTTTCTTGGTAAGTAGGCCAATAGTATTAAAGAATTTACCAGTCTATTTGTCATTTTATCCTCAAAAAATATAGGGATGCTTTGGTCAGCATACCAATACAACATTCTGATATTTCTGTCACCTTGAACAAGAAACTAATGTCTCTGAGTTTCAGCTTTCCTATGTGGAAAGTGAAATGATTTGCTACTATTTTGCAAAAAATATTTATGTGAATGAAAAAAAGTAAAGAATTCATGTAAGATATGTAACACAGGATCCACATCAAAACAAAGATAATATGATTATTTTTAAAGGTAGTATGAGGGACAATTTTAATAGAAAGTGGGACATCTCTGACCTACCCCACCTATTTTTCCAGTATTCCAGGTGGAATAAGGTAGGATGCTATTTAAAGGAAGCACTGAATTAACTGCCCTAAAAGGTGATGTTATTCTGTTTCTGTATAAGCACATCCATCCTTCCAGAGAACATAGAACAAAGGTTTACCAGGTGTCTCAGCGAGCTCCTCTCCAGTCTAACATTTCATGTTAAGCATGATATGATAGTTTTCAAAACTCTGCAGAGGCAGATTAAAACATTCACTACTTTCAAAGGTCAGCTGGGGTAAAGACAAGGCAAGTGTGGACCACTTTTAATCTTCTCTTCAGGAAGTTATGCCTAATCTTTTAAGAATGTTCTGAATCAATAAATATAAATGTGTGAGTCCAGTGAAACTATCTCGTGGAAAATTGCATTTTACTTTATTATAGTAAAAGATGGAAGACTATATCACTTTAAAATACCACTTGGGCACAAAGATTAATTTGAGCTCAAAACATTAGAAAACCTGAAGATGTTAAGAAGGATGTCCTAACCTCCCTTTACTTCCTGAGATCCATAGCTAAAACTCTTGTGAAAAGTACCTTTCTGTACTAGAAGAAAAAAAGAAAAAAAGAAATCTTTAGGAATCAAAGCAGAACATATTCTCTACAAAGAGAATCTGTTAAAATAATGTTTTTATTTTCTTAATTTCCTCATATATGGGTCCTCCCTGGTGGCACAGTGGGTTGGAGCACTGCACCATGAAGCTAAACCAAGCTGTGGCTACTTTAGTGTGAGTTTGATCCCCTCCCAGGAGAAGATCCACATTGCACAGCAGACCTCTCCCGTCTCACCCACTGCTCCCCTCAGCAGTGTACTTTGTTGATCTGCCTGTTCTGCTCCCCACTCTGTTGTTGGTGAGTCTTCTCATACCCCATTTCTGTGTGCATGAATAAATAAATCTTAAAAAAAAAATCCTCATATACTTTTCTTTGTTTGCTACTATTGTCTTTCTTTTTTCAGCCTGTTAACAAAAACATTTAGGGCTTGCAAAATTTGGACTTTTTGTCTTCATGCCCTTAATGGGGAATCTCATGGTTATATAAAATTTATGTTAAATAATTTGTTGTTTCCTCCTTGCTAATTAACTTTGTGTTTATTTAATGTTTAGGTCTATTGGAAAGCCCAAAGAGGATAGAGGTAAAGTTTTTGCTTCTCTCAAAGTTCCTGAAATTATGCTTTTGCTTCTATCACGACACTATTTTTTTTTTTAGATTTTATTTATTTATGCATAGAAATGGGATAAGACCAAAATACAGGGGCAGTGAGAGGATTCACCAGAGACAGAGTGGGGAGTAGAACAGGCAGATAGGCAAAGTACACTGCTGAGGGGAGCAGCAGACAGGAGATACCTGCTGTGCAATGTGTGTCAGCTCTGGGGCCAGGGATCAAGCTTGTACTGAAGCAACTATGGCTTGGCTTAGTTTCATAGTGCAGAGCTCCAACCCACTGTCCCACCGCAAGGTACCTACACTAACTTTCTTCTATGGCCAGTGAGTACTGAACATTTTTATCTTTCATTTTTACAACACCAGGCAAAATTTATCATGTCTTAAATAAGAACACTCATACGTGTCAATGAATTTTAATATTTATAGATAAGAGGGCATGGATAAAAATATGGAGTCAGTTATGTTTACTGACCATCTACTATATGTAAATGACCACCCTAAGTTTCTTACATTTATTGTTTCACTTAATATTCACAACATTATTAAAATGATCATTACTTTTTTGCTTTTAATTGGTGAAGAATCCAAGGTCTTAAAGAATTTGAACAACATGTCAAGTACACAAAGTTGGTAAACAGAAATCTGTAATTAACTTTAAATACAGATATTTCCTCAAATCCCTTGCTATTCTTATAGAGAAAAAAAAGACTTATTAAAGTAGAGAAACAGTAAATGTGCATTTGTAAATGTTATCATCAAAAATAATAAAAACAGAGCCCTCCCTGGTTGTGCAGCAGGTTGAAGCACAGCACTAAGAAGCAAAAGCCACTTCAGCATGTGTTCGATCCTCAACCCAGAGGTGACCCACGTGGTGTGGCAGACCTCTCCTGACCTGTCTGCTGTTCCCCTCAACAGTATACTTCATCAGTCCACCTATTCTGCTCCCCACTCTGTCTCTGGTCAATCCTCTCACTGCCCCTGCACCTCTTACCTGTATACCCAGTTCTGTATACATAAATAAATTAATCATTAAAAAATAATAAAAAATATCAAAAACTCTTGTACCTAACATATAAAGGTGAGGTTATATGAAAAAAACAAAAACAAAAACAAAAATATAACATATCATTCTCTAATACTGCTGGATAAATAAAGTATTGTTATTGATAATGGGTAGCAACTGTCATTAAAAATGATCAAGGACAGAGGCCCTCTCTGGTGGCACAATGGGTTAGGACACAGCACTGCAGGCTGGCTGTAGCCACTTCAGTGCAATTTCCATCCCTGCCCCAAAGGTAATCCACATGGCACAGCAGACCTCTCCTGACCCACTCACTGCTCCCCTCAGCAGTGTGCGTGGTCGATCCGCCTGTTCTGCTTCCCAATGTCTCTCTGGTGAATAATTTCACTGCCCCTGCACCTCTGGCCTGTCCCCAGTTCTGAATACATAAAGAAAGAAAGAAATCTTAAAAACAAAACAAACAAACAAAACATCAAGGGCACTGCCTAAATAGTTTACCCATGGTTGTCTGAGTTTTTCACCCTCAGGCACAATTGCATGACTACTCAGATTCAGAGAACAACCATGGGGTTTATTTAACAAAACGGAGAAACAAAGAGTTACTGAGGCCAAAAATGGCCATTTATCTCACCTGAAGCAGTATCCAGTTTTTCAAATTCTAAACAACAGCAGCTAAAATGGCATCTTCCCGCCACTGAGGACACAGAGCTCCTCTCTTGAGCAATAGGCCACAAGTCCAAGATGGAGTTTTCCTGATTGGAACTCATGGCAGCCAGACTATAAGCTGGGTTCCAATTCCCAGCAACTCCCGATGCTCCTTGAGCTGCGGAGATGCCCAGCACAACAGCACCAGACAAGTGATAGTCAAAACAACATCAGCAGCAGCTGAATCACTCGAAAAATATCCACATGCACCAACTCATTGAGGTGCCCAGTCTTTGCTGGGCTGTAACAGCAGCAAAACTGGGAAGAGTTTCAGTTACTCAGCTACTTGCAAAGCCTCAGTACTTTCCCTCTCTGAAGTCAGTTGTAGGAGGCCCACATCAAACTTCTGGAACATAGGTACAATGGCGTCCAAAATCACTCAACCTGGAATCAGAATCACTGAAGGTCTCAAAAGACTGAATTCTCAAACATTGAGTCCTGGTTACGGAATCCTCAAATGCTGAATCCCAAACACTGAATAACTTGGGGCTGCTTCTGCAGTCCTTTATATTTCTTATCGCTAGCAAGTGAAAATCCATCCCAAAATGTGACACTTTTTAGCATTTTCCCTGGGGCTATCTATCCCTCACTAGCAGTCACTCCAGGGGCACCACTTGTAACCATCTTTGGCTTCAGCCACCAGTTATGCCACTATCAAGGAAGAGAAAAAAATGACTGATGAGTCATCAATGCCATATGTGAGCTTGATTTTTGAACTTGGTACAGTGCTCCATAGATTTATATCAACTAAATTTTTATATTGGAAACAGTCATTTCAAATAGTTCTATTTTAAAAGAATGGATACAAAGTTGACAACATTGAGAAAATACTGGGATCCTTATGTCACACGTTAGATTTTATGCTTATTTAGATTCGATTAAGACTAATTGAAACTAGGACTGTCACATTATTGGCTGAAATGTGCTTTTCAAAATGGAAGCAAAAATGTACCTGGGAGAAAACCCAGGTACATTTTTAAGGATGTAATGTAACAAAAAATGCACAGCCAAAAAACCAATTGTCATATAATGGAGATGCTTGAAAATAAGGGTCACAAAACACATAGAAGAGGGCAATCCTAAGGAATTCTAAATTTCTGTTCTGTTTTCTAGCCTACCTCAGTCTTTCTTCCAGTTTTAGAAACTTAGAAATGTGTATACAACATGAGTATGTTGTCTTTTATAAACATGAAATGCACACTTAAAAAAATGCTAGTGTGTGGCCTTCCCTGGTGGTGCAGAGGGTTAAAGCACAGCACTAAGAAGCTAAAGCCACTTCTGCATGAGTTCTATCCCCGCCTGCCCGGAGGTGACCACATGGCCCGGCAGACCTCTCCTGACCCGCCCGCTGCTCCCCTCAGCAGTGTACTTTGTCGGTCTGCCTGTTTTGCTCCCCACTCTGTCTCTGGTGAAGCCTCTCACCCTCCGCATCTCTGGCTTGTACCTCAGTTCTGTATGAAAAAATAATAATAATAATAATAAATCTTTAAAGAAAAAATGCTAGTGCATTTATTGTGAATGTAATGTAACATTCTCAGAAGCTGCTAGTTATAGTGTGAGTTGGTATAAATATTGTGAATATTTGTGATAGGTGAGGACTAAGTAGATCTGTATATAAACAGTTGAACTGTTTATTTTCCAAAATTTTACTTTGGAGAATCTATGCAAAAGATAGAGAAATATATTATTCCTCATTATTTATGGCTGTGGCAATTTAAATGTTCTAAATGTTCTACCGATAATGTTCCTAAAGAGGAGACTAGTAAAATAAGATGTGATTAAATGTTAATTATATGTGAGCATACACATGCACACACAAATTAACCTTAGCTAAAATATGTATAGAAAAGTGATTTAGGCTACTCTGTGAGTTAATGTAATTTTGAGTAATATTTTCTTTCTTCATTTGCATTTTCAGTATCTAAATTTTCCTAAATAAAAATAGGTTGCTATTTTAATCAAAAAGAAAAAAAGAAAAGAAAATTTATCTGCCCTTATTTCTGCCATCAAAGAAAAATGTGATTCTTTTATCCATATACATATGAATAGGACTTATAACATGTTTGTTATCATAATATAAGCTGGAATGAATATATAATACAGAAAGTCAATAACTTTTTGCAGCATCTTTCCATGTATTCATAACTATTTCTAAGTATGAAAGAACATGATACCAGCCAGGTAAGTATGAATGTTGTTTAACCTTGTTTCTTGATAGAAAGCCAACTTTAGGGCTCTCCCTTGTGGCGCAGCAGGTAAAAGCACAACACTAAGAAGCTTAAACCTCCGCAGGTGATCCACATGGGGAGGCAGACCTCTCCTGACCGGTCCGCTGCTCCCCTCAGCAGTGTGCTTCATCGATCTGCATTTTCTGCTCCCGGCTCTGTCTCTGGTGAATCCTCTCACCCTCCGTATCTCTGGCCTGTACCCGAGTTCTATATGAATACATAAATAAATCTTAAAAAAAAAAAACAACAACTTTATTCCCAGGAATTATATGAAAGAATATAACAACAAAAACAACAACCAAAAATGACTAGTCAATATAGAGTTACCAAGCTTTATTTCAGAATATAAAGAGATTAAACTAAATTATCTAATAGATGTTTTTTTGCAAAAATATTTACTCTAGAATAGGTTTAATTGATACAGCATTAATAAAATTGTTTTTTTGGCAAAAAAGTGTTAAATTCCTGATTTATGTACATAATATGAAAAACAGAGTATATTTAATGATTTTTTCCTGAAACTTCATAGTAACCATTGTTATTGACAAAAATTAATTTTCAGCTGGGACTAAAATCCAATATGAAATCTTTGTTCTCAATACTATTTCATTCAGTTTGGTGAATATTGAGTTGACTCTTTTGAACTTAATTATTTCTAAGTCCGAACATTTTGGAATAATGATTATTCAAACCCAAATAATTAATTCTTAACTTGATTTTGGTTAAATTAAAATAATGTTCACGGCTCCCCAGAGTAATAGGATGAAGAGTGGAGGGGATGGATAAAGGAGGCAGATAGGATATAAGCATGGAGGGGTTTAATGGAAGGTTGAAAAAAAGAAAAGAAAAGTTTTGACAATACTAAGCATGGTATCCTTGTTAAAAAATAAAATAATAACATGGGCTCTTTCTGGTGGCACAATGGGTTAAAGCTCTCTAAAGCCACTGCCGCACAAGTTTGATCCCCTGCCAAAGAGCTGACCCACATGGTGTGGCAGACGTCTCCTGACCTGCACACTGCTCCCCTCAACAATGTATTTCAATAGAACCACCTGTTCTGCTCCCTACTCTGTCACTGGTGAATCATCTCACCAACCACCTCTGGCTGTACCCCAGTTCTGTAAGCATAAATAAATAAATCTTAAAAAAAATTATTCTTGAAGCAAGCAATTCCTTAAAACAAATATTTATTAAATGTAGGCCATTGTGGTTCACTATTTGGAAAACACATATATAACTATTATCAGTTTCTTGTTGTTTTCCTCATCCTGCTCACCATTATTCTTTGTCATTACCATCTATGTCATTATCAGCACCACTTTTAGAAAGAACAAAGATCAATATCAGCACCACCACCATCGCCATTTTTGTCATTGTCTTCATTGATTCTATTTTAGGTCAAGAATTGTGCCAAAATTATTTACATGGATCTTTTTCAGTGGTCATTCTAAGCTTATGTGATCTCTATACACTAATTGTCACCACCAGAGGTGACTAATAGACACTTAGAGGTTTTTTTTTTTAATGATTAATTTATTTATGCATACAGAACTGGGGTACAGACCAGAGGTGCAGGGGTGGTGAGAGGATTTACCTTAGACAGACTGGGGAGCAGAATAGTCAGATTGATGAAGCACACTCCTGAGGGGAGCAGCATGTGGGTCAAGAGTAGTCTGCTGCGCCATGTGGGCCACCTCTGTGCAGGGATAGAACTCATGCTGAAGTGACTTTAGCTTCTTAGTGCTGTTCTTTAACCGGTTGCCCCACCAGGGAGGGCCAACGTAGAGGTTTTATGTAAGATCACATAGTAATAAATATCAGGAGTTTCCAGAGTCTTATCCTAAACCCTGCTTAATTACTTTAGCTTTACAGCAACTGGAGCAACATGGTTGAATACAACTTCTAGCTCACTTATCTAATGCACCTGCTATGACGTCAAGGTAAAATAGTTCCCATGAAGCTGTTAGATAGAAATAAGTATGAAATACAAAAACATTTAGACATAGTCTCATAATTAGATTACTTCAGGGGTATGTTATTGATATTTAGGTGATGAAAAATACTGTAAATTTATGTATATAAAGGAAAGCAATTGCAGTATCCAAAATATTATTTTTCTGTTCCTCTGAGACATAAAACTTCTATTCCAAAGATCTTTCCAATGTTTGATCTACATCTGCCACTCTAAAAGAGGAGAAAAATCCTTCCTGGTACACTCATTCTTATAAAAGTCATGAGTCTATAACTCATTATCTATAGGTTATATTAAATTTTATAATATATGAAATTAAAATAACTGTGAATTAAAACATTTGTGCAAGTATTAAATATCAAGGGTTATTGATTTTACTTACAGAACTGTCTACTTTCAGTTTAATGTAATAAAATTATAGAACTTAGTGTGTTTTTATACATGACAAGTGTAAAAACACCTGCTATATAACTTAAAACAATTTAAATATTGGCCCTCCTTGGAGGCACAACTGGTTAGAGGACAGAACTGCAAGCAGCCACTTGAATGAGAGTTCTCTCCCTGGCCTGGAGATGATCCACATGGCGCAGCAGACATAGGTTTCTCGTCCACTGCTCCACTCAACAGTGTACTTCATCGATCTGCC
>NW_004567103.1:85365823-85367732 GCF_000260355.1 Condylura cristata
GAGACAAAGTGGGGAGCAGAACAGACAGAGGTAATGAAACACACTGCTGAGGGGAGCAGTGGGCAAGGAGCAGTCTCATGCCATGTTCATCATCTCCCCGGGTAGGGATCGAAATTGTGAACTTGTGCTGCAGTGACAACAGATAGCTTTATAGCGGTGCCCTTTAATCCGCTGCACCACCAGGCAGGGCCTCTTGCAACTATTGTGTGTCCTGTGCATGCAAAGATGCCAGTTATCCTTCTTTGACACACATGCTCAACCATCTGGACACTGTCTGCAATTTTCAATATTGTATGAGGCTTTATTTATTTATTTGTTCTTCATTATCTTTCTTTTTTTTTTAAGATTTATTTATTTATGCATATAGAACTGGGGTACAGGCCAGAGGTGCAGGGGTGGTGAGAGGATTTACCAGAGGCAGAGCAGGATACGGAACAGGCAGATTGACGAGATACACTGCTGAGGGGAGCAGTGGGCAGGTCAGGAGTGGTCAGCCGTGCCATGGGGGTCACCTCCCCGGCCAAGATACAACTAGTGCTGAAGTGGCTGTGAGAGATTCACAGTGCTGCACTTTAACTCATTGTGCCACCAGGGAGGGCCCTCTTCCTTGTCTTTATGTACAAATTTATTACCCATAAAAAATAACTGGCCCATTGACTAATACAACACAGTTTGACAATCTATATGGTACATGATAACTGTTTTTGTTGTTAAGGCTGAGGTTTTAAGTACAGAACTCATTCACTTAACTGTATTTGAAAATGTTTTCCAAGTTGATTTGAAGGTGGTTTGCAAATGACCACTCTATTAAAATGGCTTTGTCATATATGGAATATAGAGACATAAAACAAATACACTGATAAAACCAAGGCAACCCAAGCCCTAAAAATCTGACTGCAGAATTGAAGCTACTAGAAGGGGAGAGAAGAGGAGATGGGAACAATCGCCAGTGGTCTTGGGTCTTTGGGCACTTTGGTGTTAGGTGTGGTATGGTACATACATTTGAGGTGCAAACCTATCCCCCTAATCATATACATTACAGTAAATCAATGTTACCTTAATAAAAAAATAAAGTATAAAGGCATCATCTGCACAGTCAGACATTTTGCTCAGATGGAGATAGAGCAGACTGAAAGGAGCAGTGATTCTGAGTCTTAAATATATGGGTATTATTAAGGTATCACTGCCATAGTTTTGATCCATTTTGTCACCTTCTTTATAAAAATCTCCTTATCATGGGATAAAAAAAATTAAAACTGTTAAACCCAGCAAGACCAAGGTGACAAAATCATGAGAACTTTAGAATCCCTTGGTAAAACATGTTCCACTATCTGAGGTCAAAAATCTTTATAATAAATTTGTGGAAAAATACATTTTTTTCTTCAAATGATCTACATATAAGTCACTCACTTTATCCCCATAATAAAGACAAAAAAATGCTGTTGAAGCTGTTATGCATCTGATATGTATAATACATTTTATGAAATTTATTTATTCATAATAAATAAATTTAACTCATTCACAATTAGTTAAATTTATTTATTTTTTTTAAGATTTAATTATTTATGCAGAACCGGGGGACAGGCCAGAGGTGCTGAAGTGGTGAGAGGATTCACCAAAGACAGAATGGGAGGCAAGACATGCAGATAGACGAAGTACACTGCTGAGGGAGCAGTGGGTGAGCTAGGAGAGTTCTGCTCTGCCATATGGGTCACTTCCAGGGTGGGGATCAGTTTTGCACTGAAGCAGCTGGCTCCCTTGCACTGCTGTGCTCTAACAGGCTGTGCAACGAGGGAGGGTCCTAGTCTTTGTGTTTATGTGTGTGTCTGTATCTATATCTATATGTATATCAGTATATATGTGTGCATATGTATATGTGTGTGTGTTTGTCAGTGTGCTTTGTGTGTGT
>NW_004567103.1:85369047-85369941 GCF_000260355.1 Condylura cristata
AAAAAAAAAATACAGAGCTGTGAGAGGATTCATCAGAGGCAGAGGGGAACAGAACAGGAAGATTGACTAAGTACACTGCTGAGGGGAACAGCAGGTGTGACAGGAGAGGTCTGCTGTGCCATGTAGGTCACCTCTGAGGTGTGGGATTGAATTCATGCTGAAGCAGCTGTAACTGCCTTCATAGTGGTACACTGTTTTGGCCCCTGTCCCACCACAAACCCTATTGTGTTCCTTGGATCTATGATCAAATTCTAAGTTTTGTTTATTATTTTTCCTGAAACTTTGTTTTGTGACTCTACATCCTATATATTTATCTTTTGTCTTTGAGCCCCATCCATGTTACAGCAAGTAACACGAGTTTATCTTTTTGATGGCTGAATAGTATTCCTTTATGTATACATGCATTTTAAACTTTTTCATTTACGAGCAAACACAATAGCCTATGCCTAGACAGGGTCCATATGATTAAAATCAATTTTTTTCCATCTCCTTCTTATCCCAGTGGAATTACTTTACTAGCAATGAGAGAAATAGTCTCTCTCTTTAGTAGCATGATACTGTGCCAACTATAATCACAACACCTTCTTATCAAGTGCATCCCCACCTATCTACCTGAGACTTCTTAGGATCTTGTTGCTATTTTCAGAAATAGGTCTGTAGTGGTTTACTTGGTTTCTATTCTTTCTTTCTTTCCTTCTTTCTTTCTTTATTTTCTTCATAGATTTCTTTGTAAGAAAATAATGTACTCTGGGCATCCCCCTCAATAAAAAAAATTTTGGTGGTACGTTCATGTTTTCAGTATTTTAGGGATCTTTATGTGTGCCAAATCTTCTGTTGTAATGGAGTTTATCAGAGAGAGATGATGGAGGTGTGATGCCAAAAAGGGGTGGGAAT
>NW_004567103.1:85370096-85376641 GCF_000260355.1 Condylura cristata
AAAAAAAAATACTGATTAACCTTTCACCATAAATTTTCTTTGGGTTCTTCATTTTCTTATCCTGAAGTTTCCTTTGCCTTTGCCATTTCTGTGCTGTGGATTCCTTTCCCATTGCAAACAAACTCAACTATATTGGTTGTGATGGTCATAGTGCTATGTGAGTTACACACCCATGTCTGAGCATCAATGTAGGTCTTTACCAGTTTCTCTACATCTGATAAAAGCCCTTCTCAACTTTCTGTTAGTTATGTTGCTTTCAATGTAGCACATCTTTTAAAGAATTCTGCTATTTTGCTCTTGTTCTTCTAGATTGTAGTTATCATGGATAAGGGCATCCCTAACTGAAAAATAAAAGGAAAAAAAATCACCAATTCTCTACCCTCTTTGCCCTTAATCACCTTTATTTAGCTCTCAGGGCAACCACATGATTTGATTGGCAACATTAGCAGATAGAGTCATAGTGAATAAGGAAGGTGAAATGAAATGAAACAACATGGCACATGAAATGGCATGATGAACACAGGAAGTATGAGGTAGCTGTGGGAAAGGTATATGACATTGCCACACATTGCCAGGGTAGCCAGGGGGCCATAGGAATAGCTTGGCCACCCTTCTACATGGGGCCCTGTGCTGACCTCAACTTTATTATACCATACGTGACATATATGCAATACTTAAAAGTAGTCCAGCTCATGAGATTAAAAGTAAATGAGGTTTCACAGAATCTTAGGGCAAAAGAAGGGGAAATGGCTATTTATTGGGCATAATATTTCTTCTTTGGATTATGACA
Source organism: Condylura cristata (assembly GCF_000260355.1). NCBI lineage: Eukaryota > Metazoa > Chordata > Mammalia > Eulipotyphla > Talpidae > Condylura > Condylura cristata. The sequence goes on from NW_004567103.1 coordinate 85,370,887, forward strand.
ATTTCCTGGAGATGGCTACTGAAGACAGTTGTACAATATGTGGATTCATTTAATGCCAGTTGATCTTACACTCATAAATAATATTATGTCAAAAATTATATTACAAGTCTTCCCTGGTGATGCAAGGTATTAAATCTCAGCACTATAAAGCTATCCATAGCCTCAGCAGCACAAGCTCAATCCCTGGCCGGGGAGCTGACCCACAGGACAGACCTTTCCTGCCTCACCCTCTGTTCCATTCATGGCTGTTTTATAGTCAGTCTTCCTGGGCTGCTCCCCACTCTGTTTCTGTTCAATTCTCTTACACACCCAGATGTCTGACCTTCACCCCAGCTCTTGTATGCATAAATAAATATTTGTAAAAAATTACAAATATAATATCACTATAAAAATTTAAAGAGAAAAAGGAAGGAATGATGAAAGGAGGAGGGAGGGAAAGAGGAAGGGAAGAATGAAGGAAGAAGAAGGGAGCAGAGGGAGGGAGAAAGGGGAAAAAACATGGTTTCAAGATTTTGTGGTACTTCAAACCAAAATTGCATTATATGACAAAAATTTATATTTTATTGTGTACTTGATTGTACACAGTTTGCTACTGGGACCATATTTCACACTTTTTGATATAGGATGTAATATATAATGCAGTTGAGATAGTTGACATTAGATGCTTTGAAAACCTTTGATCCAGATTAGTTCACTCATTTTACTCACAGATATAACAAGAGAAATAGGGATAACCTGTAAGACTCAAACTACTACAACCTTCTCTGTTTCTAGGTTTTAGTTTAATAAATTGAATTGCTTTACTTGAAAGATATTTAAAAAGAGCCTGGTTTCACAAATGTATGTGATCACCAAATTGAAGTTTCCAAAGACTAAGAAGAAAACTAATTTGAATATTCCTAGAACCTGTGCTGTGACATTGTGTCTTTCAGTGAAAATACACAGAAAAAAATGTTTAGGGGCCCTCCCTGGTGGCACAGTGGGTTAAAGCATAGCACTAAGAAGCTAAGGCCACTTCAGCAGGAGTTTGATTCTCAGCCCTGGCGGTGATCCACATGGCGAGGCAGAACTCTCCTGACCCATCCTTTGCTCCCCTCAGCAGTGGACTTCGTTGATCTGCCTGTTCTGCTCCCCACTCTGTCTCTGGTGAATCCTCTCACCACCCCTGCACCTCTGGCCTGTAACCCAGTCCTGTAGGCACATTTAAATAAATCTTTAAAAAAATGTTTAAGTATGGGTCATCTAAAACTCAGAAACACTGAACTAACCTAACTCAGGGCCTAGAAAAAGTGGAATCATATGGTTGACTGCCTCCAAAGTGGTAGCTTCACCAAGGTTGATAGTAATCTCTGCAGGAGATCTGTGGGGTATAGTTTGCAACAGCACTCAGAGACAAAAATGTACCCAATATGTCAATGGTGTCTTCAAGCAAGTCATTAATTTAATCCAGGAAAAATTGCTCAAACTCTTATTGAGGAAATCTTATCTTTAATATTTGCATTTTGTTCCTAGAACAGTCTGGCTTTTCATTGTCACGGTTTACATGAAATATACTGTAGTATAAATGGCTTTCATAAAAGTTGCCAACTTCCAACCACCTGCTGTGTTGACAGCAGTAGCAATGCTTCTGCTGCTGCAAAATAATATTCAATTGCAATGTCTACTGTCAGATGCACAAATCGTTCTCTTAGGTTATGAGGTTTGTTGGAATAAGACCGTATTTACTAATACCCCTTTGCTATCTCTCAGTCTTCCCAGCATTATTTGTTTTGATTGATTTCACTGAGGCATGGAGCATGCAGAAAAGTAATCCTGCTCCTCATTTCCCAGCACTTCATATAGGAAGCAGGTACTGAGAAGTACAAGGTTCAGAGAATTTGATGACAGACGGATGATGAACGCTAGAAAGTTCAGTGTGAAATGGAAATGTCTGCCACTCCTTGTCATTTCAGTGCAAGAGATCTCACAGCATCAAAAGGTGAATGATAAGGCATCAGAAAGATACCCTCCTTTGGAAGAAAACCCATCATTAATCTGGGGCAAGGAAGTATTTCTTTGTATAACAGATCTTTTCTCTATATACCAAGTTATAGTGTTCTTTGTTGGGGTTTATAGACTTAAAAGCACAATCTCTTCCTTGACTTGCAGAAAGTGATGGAAAGTTTTGAATGGTTACGGAGAACTGAAGAATTACTCTGGAAACAAGGTCCTGAGACCTTGGGCAGTTAGGGGAACCCAATAATTTCTATTAAAACAGGGATAGAGTATCCACCTACAGTTATTAAAGGCTGATGGGAATTCTAAAAAATGGAAGGAGTAAACATGGTCTGACACTTCAGTAGTCTTGTGCCCAAAATCTTAAGGCACCCACAAGTTCAGAGTATAAAATGTGCTTCAAGATTCCTTTACTGTGCAGAAACTCTTATCTGGTCCCATTTATTATCAAGCTAATCAGTAAATCTGCCTTTTCTACTTTCCATATTATCTCTGGTGAATTATTTGAACCCCTCCCCTCACCCCTACAACCCTGATGTCTTTTCATGGCTCTTTGATGCCCCTCTCATGCTATTATTATTATTTAGGGGAATTTGAAAAGAATAAAGGAAGGATAGATTTTCTTCAGTATGCAACATATCCCCAAAGGGTTACAGGAGGCAATATGTAATATGTTCAATCAAACCTATAATAGGTGCCGGATATAGATGGGGTGACTGATAGGAGCTGTGCATAACTGGACTGATGTTTAAAAGATGCATCTGCTTTCCAGCTCCTCTCTGCTCCTCACTGTCATGATGGAGTGTGGTAACACATTCCAAAACCTCAGTTTTTTTTTTTTTTTTTGACATATGGCGAATTTTTAATCTTATATAAAACATTTCAAAAGTCCAAGACAGAGGGCAAGGCAGCCTGGTTGATAGAGAAGACAGCCCAACAATGAAGAGTAATGCAGACTGTTCGCTCATTCCTTTGAAGGATATTGTGTATATCCAACCTCCATGTCACCATATTCCACATTGATTTCTCAGTCCACATGAGAATTTCCACACAAGTTATCATTTCCTCATTATTCAGTCATAACCACCATTTGGATCATAGAGCAAAGCCTCTCCTGGTGTCTTCTAGCCCACTGGGTGGTCCATTCTAGTCCCAACACTGGCAGACCTCATGTTATTGTGTTTCACTTTATTGTTTTGTAGATACTGTCATTGTATAAGTCTCTCCACTACCCAAATTATTACCACTCGCTGAAGGTACAGAGAGTTGGTAGCAATTATTAACAATAAATTTTTAAATTAAGGTATATGCATTATCTCTATATAATGATATGCACATATAATATGTGCATATAAATACACACACACAATGCTACACACACATGCCAGAGAAAGTTATATGTATATATACCCACACACTTGTTAGCTGTAGTCTCTGACTACAAGAAAGAAAACTTTAACTCATATCTGTCAATAGTAGCTCATATCAACTTACACCTTTTTCTTTTCTTGTTTACACTACTTCTCTTCAGTGCTCAAAATTCAACATTATTTCCCCTTCATTGCTGTCTATTACCTCTCCAATTGGTTTAATAGATCTTTTATTGTTCCTACATTAAGTAAATTTCTGTCATGGGATGTTGAATTGTCTTGCATTATTGTATGTTTCTGCTCATTCCGATATTGAACTATGGTATAGGAATTCATTATATTTTTCAATCAGTAATTTCTTAATAATGAATGATTTAGAAACTGTGGAACATCTACTAATAACACAATCAAATACAAGAAACATACAAATAAAGTTGCTATGTGACAACTCTAATGAATGACGATAGCTATCTGGAACCCTGTGCTCCTGACTGAGCTAATTCTGTATGAACGAAGGTGAGGACTGAGTGTTTAGCAGCCCGAAGTCGGGGGATATAGACCAAACTAAAGCGTGGCTAACCTTTCTATTCTTGCATCTATACTTCCCTCTTAAGTCTTGTAAGAGAATACTACTGTCTAAAACAAGCCCTCATGTCGTCAACTGGGTGACTAAAATACTTCAAATTAATTGTTCTCCCCCAAAAATGCAACCCAAAGCATATTCTCTGAGTGGACTATAACCACATTAATATTTCAGAATTAACAAATAATGTTAATTTGTTAGAAAAGGAACAGACTTTGACAAATAATCAAGATGAGTTCAAAAATCTGATTAAAAATGCCAATTTAGCAGCTTTTTTCCCTAAAGTTTGGAACATACATTCATTAAAAAAAAAAAAAAAAAAAAACAACTCTATAAAAAAGAGCTCTCCCTGATGGCACAATGAGTTAAAGCATAGCACTGAAAAACTGGCTGCAGCACTTCAGCACATGTTCAATCTCCTGTCCTGGAAGTGACCCACATGGCACAGCAGACATCTCCTGTCCAGCCTGCTGCCCCTCTCAGCTGTGTACTTTGTCAATCTTTCTGTTGTGCTCCCCATTCTCTCTGGTGAAACCTTTCACCTCCCTGCACCTCTGGCCTATACTCCAATTGTGTATGCATAAATAAATAAATCTTTAAAAAAAATCCACACTAAAGAAGGCTATTTTAAATGGGTTTCATATTAGCATTAACTGAAGCAAAACATGTAATTAGTATTCTATCAGATTCATCATTTCTTATAATGACTCCACAAATAACGCTAGAATTTACTGCTCAATATTGGTCATCTTACTTTGCTGCTTCCATAGGTGGAACATCATCTATTGTCCCTGGCAGCACAATAGTCTGCTTATATAGATCTAAGTTATTTATTGCACCAATAATTCCATAGTGCTTATTACATGCAAAGTACATGGTCCAGGCACTCTGGACATATGAAAAATCATCAGAGAAGATAAATAACTTGCTTAAGATCAGACTAATAGAAAGATCATTTGCATCTGTCAGTCTGAGTCAAAATTTAATAATTTCCTCATTCACTCCACTTCCATAGACCCATCAATAGGTGGGAGAGTGGTTAAGCAAAGGTGAAATACCAAGTACTTTAAATTATTAATGTTTTATAGTTGTTGAATATTTTAAGGCTTCAAGCTATTTTCACTAAACTTTGCAATTTAACACAGCATAATGAGGCTTAATCAAACAAAAGCTTTCTGTTCAAATTTATTCCAAGTACTGCTTTATCTTTTTCTCCTCTTGGCAAGTGATAAAACAATTCAAATTATCCATCATTAAACACATTTTCAGAGTGTACCCCGTGTCAATTATTACTCTTACTAGCCCTAAAATGGGAAGCAATTTATCTTTCTATCTTCCTATTCCTCAAATAACTTTGCCACTTTTTGCTTGGACCTCCCTGTTATTATCTCATCTAATTTAGCAATTGATTCAACTCTGCTCGGCAGGCATTAATTGAGTGGCCTGCTTTACTTATCATTTTAGACCAGTAGGAAATACAAAGTGCCCATGAACCATTAAACATGGCGTCATAGTGTTATGGCCTCTTATCTACATCATGCTACTTAGCAATGAAGTCAACAAAATCATTTCTCATTTTTAAAATAATCCAAATCGACAGCATATCACTTAGCTTTTTCTCAACTAAAAGTTTAGTGAAATTGTTATAAAATATGGTATGTAGATAAGAATGTTGCTTTCCAATATGAACTACAAGTGATACTGAAGACGTTACAATACAAACCCCTTCTCATGAGGAATTTCCAGGAATGGATTCACAAAATGATTGATTTCTCTTTCCAATGGTTTAAGGAAAGCATATATATAT
>NW_004567103.1:85377141-85384641 GCF_000260355.1 Condylura cristata
AGTGGGAAGCAGAGCAAGCAGATCAACGAAGTACATTGCTGAGTGGAGCAGCGGGCAGGCAAGGAGAGGTCTTCCATGCCATGTGGATCACCTCCCTGTTGGGGATCAAGCTCATGCTGAAGTGGCTTTTGCTTCTTAGTGCTGTGCTTTAACCCGCTGCACTGCCAGGGAGGGCCTGATATTATTTCTTTAAAGAGTCATTTGACGCACAATTAAATGGAAAGTTCAAATAGTTTTATCTATCCTCCCTTACATAATAAGCCTCTCCTTTTTGTTAACATTCCTCACTAAAGTGTCACATTTGTGACAATTAATGGAACTACATTTCTACAATATAGCCATGCAGGGTTTATACTTTAAGTTAATTTCATTCTAGACAGTGCACATTCTATTAACATGGTATCAAACAGAGTATTTCCACAATCCTACAAAATCCTGGCACTCCACCTTTCCATCTTATAATCACTAATATTGCTACTGTGTCCACAGTTATGGCTTTATAAAATGTCACCTATTGAGAGTGATACAGCACATATCTTCTTCAGATTGGCTTTTTTCACTAACTGACATGTTTGCAAAGTTTCTTCGTGTCCATTCTCGGCCAGTTGATAACCCATTTCTTGTTAATCATTGAATGATACTCCATTGCCTATACAACCAGTCTATTTACCTACTCATCTACTGAGGGTCTTTTTATTTGCCTCCATGTGTTAGTAATTCTGAATAAAGCTGTTATAAATGTCTGTGTGAAATATATATATTTTTACTATGTACCCTTATTTATTTATTCATAAGAGAACTAGTATGCAGTCCAGAGGTGCAGGGTGGGGGCAGTGAGGATTCACCAGAGACAGTGTAGGGAGCAGAACAGGCGGATCTACTGAAATACACTTTTGAGGGGAGCAGCGGGTGAAACAGGAGAGGTCTGCTGTGCCTCGTGTGTCAGCTTGCTGGCCAGGGATTGAACTCATGCTGCACTATCTGGCAATAGTTTGATAGCAAAGATACTTCAACCCCTGCACCATCATGAAGACCCTGTGTGAAGGATTTTGTGTGAACAAAGATTTTTTATTTCTTTGGGTAAATTCCAAATAATGTGATAGTGAACTATATGGTCAAAGTATCTTTAGTTTTGTAAAAAAATCATATAGCAATCTTATAGCAATGGTCATACATTGACTCCCCAATCACTTAAGTACAATTGTCTCTCAATATCTGCAGCACATTGATTTCAGGGCCCCCCTTGGAGTCTCAAGTACTTAGAGATGGCCCTTCCTACCAATAGATTCTTCACCAGAATATTCAACCAATACCAAGACTGGTTGAATCCTTGAAAGTAGAATCTTAGAGAAAATGTCCATTGAACATGTGCAGGACTGAATCTGCACAATTCAAATGCATGCCTTTCAAAGATAAACTGTACTTTAATGTGACTGGAGAAAGGAGTGGATTTATCGAAGAATTCAAAAGAGAGGTAGGTCAAGTCATGGTTAAGAGTTTGGGCTCCGCTGAAGAGATCCCTAATATAATGCAATTTATATTTTAGAAAAAAATAAATTGGCAACATTATACAATGTGTGTAGTACACAATGGTGAGTATCCTAATGCAGAATCTTTTGAATCTGTAAAACACAGCAGCAGCAATAGCCAAGGATATACAGTATATTCTAGTCCCCCACTTGTCTCTAATTTCTGCAGGCAATAGGACAAATAGCTTGCCAATTTCAACAAAATCTGTTCACTTGCATTTTCTTGTTTTATGTCCTCACAATATGTTCTCTGATTTCTGAGTGATTCCTGAGATGGGGAGCCAAGTGTTGGTCTTTGGGCCTTTACATAACTGACTTGAGAGAAAAAAGAGGAAGAGAGAGAAAATATAACTTAAAATAGAAATGTGTTTGTATGTTAAAATAATGTGTAAGTAAACAACATATGCTGCTGGAGTGGTAAACAAATAGAGAAGTAAGTTGGAATGGCCAGAGAAGTAGTCCCAGGAGTTGAGAAAGAATGCAGTTTAAAACATAAGACAAATAATTAACTGAAAGGGAAAGGGATGGTTTTTAGTTAAAAGTTTTAGTAAAAGGGAAGTTTATGAACATTTTGCTGTGGAATTGAATCTGCATAAGGAGGAGATATATAGGGTTCTTAGGGCAATGTCCAGAGCATTGAAAGCTAGACACACACACACACACACACACACACACACACACACACACACACACATACCTCTGTACATACATGTACACACATGTACATGTGTATATGTTATATATGTGTATCCACATACATGTGTGAGATGCATGTTACATAAACATCAAGAAATTGTTATGATTATAAGTCTGGCGGGATCTCCTTACTAGTAAAACATGGGAAAATTGTTAAAATGCAGATTGGGACATTTAATTTAAAATGAACAATTCTTTGGGTAGAGTTTAAAAATCTAAAGATTTTTAAAGATCCATATGTTTTATGTGTGTGTGTGTGTGTGCAAACACACATGTTGAAACTTAATTACTAGCCCTCCTTAGTGGTGCAACGGGTTAGGACTCAGTATTACAAACTAGCTTCAGCGGGTTAGGACTTAGTATTGCAAATTAGCTTCAGCTGCTTCAGTGCAAGTTTGATCCCCAGCCCAGGAGGTGACCCGCATGGCATGGCAAACCTCTCCTCACCCGCCCTCCTGCTCCCCTCAGCAGTGCACTTCATCAATCAGCCTGTTCTGCTCCCCACTCTGTCTCTGTGAGTCCTCTCACTGCCCCTGCACCTCTGGCCTGTATCCCAGTTCTTTCTGCATAAATAGATAAATCTTTAAAAAAATGTTCTTTAAAAAAAAGAAAATTATTAACATACTATTAAGAACTTTAAACAGTAATTAAGAACTAATGGTTAAAAATGAATTATTTTGCTTCCACAAATAAGACGTTGATGGTATCAGAGTAGTTAAGTGAAAACAAAATGATTTTGATGTCAAGCAAACAACAGTTAATTTCATTAATTTCTAACTGTTAGTTTCCTCATAAAATAGATTAATTGTATTGTTAAATTAATTAATCAATCAATTAATTACAATATAACCTTTGTCCATAGCTCTCAAAAGAATATCAAATTTTAGAAAGATTTATAGATAGATAGTAATGAAACAGTTTTTAACTATCATATCCCCATCTATCACAAATTGTTGTTTTCTGTTTAGAAGCTATTCAGTAGGTGACTAAGAGCTTAAAATCTTAACATTTCTCACCTTTATCAATGAAAGAGATTCTTTAGCAGCAAAATTTGGTGTGGGGAGAATCTGAAGCACTATCATTTTCATAAAACAATGGAGCCATTTTAGGATAAAAATCACATTTTATCTGGCATAGTCCAAATATATCTCAGAACTACAGTTCCAGATGTTTTTGTGGGATTTAATTCCAAAATGAAAAATATTGATGGAATGCCTGCATTAAAAGCAGTGTGAGTTAAAGTCTTATTAAATTCCCACTGCCACCCATATATTTCATAATATTCTCCATCTTCATGTACCATCTCTGTGATGTGTTTATGTATTTGTTATTCTCTTCCACACTCATTTAGAAGACCACACAACTGTTCAACTTTGTTCAAAACAATCAAAATCAATGTTGATTAAAGTGATACTGATTCACTTTTAAAGTCTGAAATCAGTATAAATTCTAGCCACTCTGTGTACATTTTAGTGATTGATTATCCATAAATCATTAACCAGTTATCATATCTATTGATTGAATAGGACAGTACTAGTTTACACTAATATAAAATAAACACATTTTCTTAAACAGAAAAAAAAATAGATAAAAAGGTACATTTGACCTTTTTATATGTTTTCCTATTTATGCCAATAATGCATTGGGTTAATAAATATTAGTGTTGCATTTTAAATAGCATAACCATAATTTCCTGAATACCATTATCCATAAGTTTGATAGGAAATTGAGGGAAATTCAGGTATTTAAAGAAATCTAGGATGATTAATTCAAGTTATGTAGGCTTATCAGAACATTGAATAACGAGAAAATAATGTAGTCAATTGATATGACCTTCTCTATGCACTGGGGGGGGTGGTTGGGAAGAGAAGTTTGAAGCAGGGTTTGCTTGCAAAGATCTGCTGAATTTTTCTACAGAGCAGACTTTTAGATCAGCAAGCAAAATAAGACTAAATTTTGTAATTATTATAAATAAAAACATTAACAAATGCTTGTCTTGGCATTGCATGCCAGCAATTTCTGGACTATTTACAACAAATCATCTAGCTGATTACTACCCTTTTAGAGGAAAAAGGAAACATTAATGGCCACTATGCAATGGGTTAATGTCAGGTATCCCAGAAATTTTTACAAAATGTGTCTGAATACTCAGTCCATGTTTGGCAAGATTCATTACATTTTTAACTTTTTTAAAAATGAGGTTTAATTAATTTGCAACACCATATTCCTTTCAGCACTCAGGTATGCTATATAATGATTTGATATGTGTGCATATGTATGTATATATACCATGACATATGTACTACAATAAAATTTCTCTGTTACACCTTAAACTTAAGATTGCTTATTTATACAAACTAAGACAAAGCCTACTTTGAGGTGTTCCCAAAGATTAATGAATAAAGTGTCTAGCAGAATGCCTGATGCGTGAATTATAGTAAATGAATCATTTTATATTCCTCTTCTGTCCCCTTCTTTTCTGTTGAAAGGTATGTCATGCTCTTTTCATTGTCTTCAGAATGTTATTTAACAGACGGGAGCACAAGTGTTCTGTTTAATTCTTAGCTCAGCCACATACCCACTTAGTAATTCCAGGAAAGTTCTGCAACCTGCGATTCTTACTTTTATTGTTCACAAAACAGGGATAAGTAAATAACACACAAGCAGCGACAGAATCAGCAGAATCTTAGTAGCGCTCAAAGCCAGGCCCCAGCTGCAACCCTCCTCTGCTACAAGCTGTCACATCTGTTAGCATCCTCATGTCCTAAGGAACTAGGTATTGGTCAAATAAGTAAATGATTATGTCTCTCTCTCTCTCTTCAAGATTTATTTTTATTTATTCATATAGAACTGGGGTACAGGCCAGAGGTGCAGAGGCAATGAGAAGCTTCACCAGAGACAGAGTGGGGAAAGAGCAGGCAGATTGACAAAGGGCACTGCTGAGGGGAACAGCGGGTCAGGAGAGGTCTGCCAGGCCACATGGGTCACCTTCGGAGTGGGGGATGAACTGGCACTGAAGCGGCTAAGGCCAACTTGCAGTGCTGCACTCTAACATGTGGCACCACCAGGGAAGGCCCAGTTTTCCATTTCAAAGGTTATTTGCTTTTTATCCCCTTGCCAATATACATAGGCTACAGGAAAATCACTCAAAGGGTGATTTTAAATCCCAACCTGGAACAAACACCACAATGCCAAAAGAGGGATTTTATTTTTTTTTATTATAGTTTTTATTTTTTCTTCATTTTGTGAGAAGATGGATTTTTAAGGAAAACCATACATGTTTGGTGACTAGTTAATGTCACTGTTGATAAGGATGGATTTTGGAGTGAAATTATCACTGAGAAGAAAATAAGATGACACATCAAAAATTGATCTTTAGAAAAATATATGAAGGGAAGAGATTCCTTTTATTTCATGTGTTCTAGTCCTAGAAAACCTAGGAGTGACACATGCCCAGGTTGTGATTGTAAAAAATCGGCAGTATCCATTTAGCATCTTCTCAAGAAAAGTCACTCAGTAATCTATTGTCTGCAAATCCTTGAGATATGAACAGATTAAAAGAGCAAGCCAGGCCCTCCCTGGTGGCATAGTGAGTTAAAGCACAGCACTAAGAAACTAAAGCCATTTCCTCATGAGTTCACCCCTGCCTGCCCCGGTGGTGACCCACATGGCATGCCAGACCTCTCCTGGCCCGTCTGTTCTCGGCACTCCCCTCAGCAGTGTACTTCGTCATTAGGCCTGTTCTGCTCCCCTCTCTGTCTCTGGTGAATCCCCTCACCGCCCTTGTACCTCTGGCTTGTACCCCAGTTCTGTATGAACAAATAAATAAATCTTAAAAAAAAAAAAATGAGCAAGCCAATCAGGACTACAGAGAATTTCCTTGAAATCAGACCAACTGTCTTGAGGAGACAGAACAAATTCATGCCTTCCTTTAACTACTAACCTATACAGTATTTGTTTGATCTTAAAGCAGTTGTAAAATCTCTATGACCCTTGTTTTCCCAAAAACAATAACAGAATATACATTTGAGTGTTTAGCTAGGTTGTACCATGACATCACTGCCTCAGTAGCCATTGTGCTTAGGAAAGGACACTTCCAGGGCCTCACATGAAAATAGAACCTCATAGGCTAGGTGACAGGCTGCAGAGATACCAAGCCATGTAAGTCCCTAATCCAACTTCCCCTTAGTCTTCATCAGCAAAAGCCTATCTGCTGCCCAGGGCCTTCCTTGAACTCTTACAGAACTTACCAGAACCCAGCATGTTTTCATGAATTGGGCACTCAGGCTGTATCATTTGATCACAAAACAGTCCACCCAGGAGCCCCTACAATGGTCTGTGCCCCTGGTCCTGCTACTCTCCTTTACTGTACCTGGCCTTGACCTCCCTGTGTGGCCATATTCTTCTAAGGCCTATGAGAAATTAACTTCTCAAATTCATTCCTGTTGAACCAAGTTCATTATATTATATCTGGTGGCTCAGCTTAACAAATATTATTTTAACAAAGTCACAACAGCATCAAATAAAGTCAGGGTACTATTTTAGATAATGCACATATATGGCCTTAGCATGGTGTCAAACAATTCATAAAAGTTGGTAAATTGAAAGTCATGATGTGATAAGTGATTGACTCAGTATTAAGATATAATAATATGTGAAATATGAATATAAATAAGATAGATTTAAAATATTGTAACAGTGTCTTTTTGTTCACAGTGATTAAATGTATGACCAAACCATATTTTATTACACTGGAGAACTTGTCTCTATTTAGCCTTATTTCCAATTATTTTATATGTACCCTTATTCTCTAGAAACAAACACAAACATTTCTCAATTAAGAGGATAAGATATTGATTTGGGAGCCCTCCTTGGTGTCACAGCGGGTTAAAGCACAGCACTAAGAAGCTAAAGCCACTTCCTGATGAGTTCAATCCCCAGCCCCAGAGGTAACCCACATGGCATGGCAGACCTCTCCTGACCCTCCCTCTGCTCCTCTCAGCAGTGTACTTCATGATGACTCATGGGCTGTTCTACTCCCTGCTCTGTCGCTGGTGAATCCTCTCACCACCCCTGCACCTCTGGCCTGTACCACAGTTCTGTATGCACAAATAAATAAATCTTAAAAAAAAAAAAAAAAAGATATTGATTTGGCAGTGTTGTGTTACTACTTACCACTCAGAGCCTTTTCACAGAGGACATAATTTACAGATAATTATTCCTTAAGCAATTAAACATATCCAGTTTGTTTAACAAATACAAGGCCAGCCTGTTC
>NW_004567103.1:85389613-85390255 GCF_000260355.1 Condylura cristata
GGGGCTGGCGGCCTCTGCCTGCCCGTGGTCGGAAAACACCCAGATACACGTGGCCGCGGGCCCAGAGGGCTCATGCCAGGGCAGCCAGCAGTCACGGTGACCTGGCGAGCACTGAGCCCTGCCAGCGAGGAGCCCCACCACCCTGGCCGCCACGCCTGCCCGGTGGCCTGCTCAGGCAACACCTGAGCGGCTGAGGGGTGGTAGAGGGGGTGGGGGCTTTCTCATCACCCTGAAAGACAAAAAACGGCGAAAAGCCATGGGTACTGCTCAGCTGGGAGGCCCAGATGGGCGGGAGAGGCTGCTCCCAATGTGAAAGCAACTTTTCAAGAAGACCAAGCGGAGAGGCAGCAGCTGGAGCACATTCCAGATTTTGTGCTCTATTCTCTTATCCAGCCTGCCTCCTTGTTTGCTGGAATGACCCAGCTTTGCAGGGACTCATCTGTCACATCCTCCATGTGTGCCTGTGTCCCCCTGCACCTCCTCGCTCCCTGGGTACCCCAGGTGCACCGCAGCAGCCCGCCTCACCTCTCCAGGGTCTTGTAGTGGAGACTGCCTGGGCAGGAGGGACCAGCCTTGCCTTGACGTCACCTTGTCCAGCAGCCCCCAGGCTGGGGACCCCACTGACCGGAGAACAAGTTCTCA
>NW_004567103.1:85390620-85391689 GCF_000260355.1 Condylura cristata
CAGCTGTGCTTGTCTGGTCAGCGAGAGCAAAGGAGCGGGTAGCGCACTGGGCAGGAGAGCTCCCGCAACGGCTCTGGCACAGAACCTGTCCTGGGGTGGCGGCTGAGCGCAGCCATGCTGGTCAGAAGAACCTGGCCGGGTGCGAGAACTGCCTTGTTGACACCCTGGTATTCAGCTTGAGGACGTGGTCCCCTCTGGCTGCCCTGCACAAGCACCCAGTGCCCTCTTGCAGGAGGCCCACGCCTGGGAGCTGCTTCTGAAGCCCCCTCTGGGTTCTTGCAGCCGCCAGACCTAGCCCCCACTCTGAAGTTCTGCTCCAACCTCAGGGAGAAACCCCTGGGTGCCAGCTGCAGCCCCGGCCACCTTCCTGGCAGCTCCGTCCTCACCTTTCCAGGCCCAGAACCCATATGGACTAGAGTGGGCTTCACGGTCACCCGGGTTGCTGCGGTCGTTGACGCCTCCCCGCCACCACAATACGGGGCACAAGGCTAGGGCCTGGTGCTTGGAGCGCTATATCTGTACCTTTCCCTGCTTCCCCTCGCCCCCTCCCCTCCCCAAGAGGTGGGGGCACACACAGCCCCCACCCTCTCCCGGTGCAGACCAGGAGGCTGGGGAGGGACAGGAGGGCTGGCCCGTGAGGGCCTGGCTGCCTCTACGAGGCCATCTCGGGGCCTGGCTCCGTGGCTCCGTGGGCCGGGCTCCTATATTCCTAGGCCAGCCCTATCCCCTGGGCCTAGCCAGCATCCCCAGCCCCACCCCTGCTTCGCCCTGTGCCAGCTAAGTTGGGTCCCTCCCCACTGCCACGCTCACAGGACTGACCCTGGGCCACACCTAGGGCAACAGGGCAGGTTCTGTGCCAGAGTCTGTGCCCAGCCTGGGACCTGGCCATCTGGGCTGCACAAGACCCACACCGGAGTTGGGCCACCCACTTACCTGACTACCGGGGGACTGTGCTGTACTATTCTTTGTATATAAATACAGATTTTTATAGATAGATAGATAGATAGATAGATAGATAGATAGATAGATAGATAGATAGATAGATAGATAGATAGATAGATGATAGATA
>NW_004567103.1:85392004-85402089 GCF_000260355.1 Condylura cristata
AATATTCTTAGTGCAATCAAAATATTTAAAATAATGTCAGATAAAATGTCCCTTGAAACTTTTTTCTAATGTGCAGTTTATTTTCAGGAAAGTTTTTTTTTTTTTAACTAATTTATTAGTTTATGCCATTTCAGTTTAGATAGAATTTTACTGGGGCATTCTTTTAAATAGCAGATAAATATGTGTCACACAGTAGTTCATTTTTAGAAAAAAAATAACTTCAAGTAAATACAATTCACAAATATTTAATGATGACTTCATGAGTCTGAAGAGCTCTAATGAATATGTTGTTCCTCAAAGGAGTTCCATCCTCCATTGAAGGTTGTTAACACTTATCCAAGGAAAACTATAGGCATTTGGAAGTATCAGGAGACTCTTCCGGTTGTCATAAAATTGAGTTAAGCTATTTCCCAGGTTTTAAATCATTTGAATAGCTTGATCTCTTCTACAGGTTCTTATCCCTTCATTTGGTAGATATCTAATATGTCAAACACGGGTCTGATCATAATAGGTACAAAAATAAAAATATGCATCCTTCAGGGTACCAAAATACTATGGGAAAGGCAGATGATACACAGGTTTCTAAACCTGAATTATAAATGAACATAAAAGAAATATTTAGTTTGTATGAAAACATGGAATCAAGGTTTTTACAATACTTATTAATAATAGAACTATAGACTAAAGATTCAAAACTCAACGTCAAATAAAGAAAACTGATATAATGATCTTATATAATGTTAGAGGAGTAAAAATCATTGTATGTTACTGTAAGTTAGTGACTATTATATTTGCTATGCATAAATTGACAAATTTAATCCTATGACCTTAGCAAATACAGTGAAATTGCATTTCTTTTTTATACATAAATGAGCAAGAGTAATTAAAACATTGTGGATCACACAGCTGATAAGAGGTAGAATCTTGATTTCCCTTTACACAGATCTGCTCCTAGTAGGATTTTAATCATCACTTTAAGCTCTATACTGTTTTTAATAACATACACTTAATGCTTATCCATTGTTGTTTATTTTGTTCCAAGAGAACAAGATTATAAAACTGTGTCTACAAGGACCAGGCAGACAATTCTAATGTGTGATAGAAACTGTTCATGAACTGGACTGTAGAGAGCTTTCCCTAGGGGAATCCATTCTTTCTACATCACCCAGTGTTATGTGCCTATACTGGGCCCAGTTATCATACATATTTGCAGTTTTTAGGTTCAAGTGGAAATATGGTATTCTTTATGATGCAACCTCTTTATTTTTATATATTGGCATATAGACAATATTAGCTTCCCTTCCTATTGGCATGTTTTCATAGTAATAAAGTTTAGTAAGACACATTGGCTACCCAGTTACACAAACACATAAATCAACATTATAAAAATACTTACCTTTCAATGTTAAATTTAGTAAGTTGAAAATGCTGAATAATGTTATCTTAATTGAAAAGATAAAGGGAGCCCAAAAGACAAGCTATTAAGACATGTATTGTCACTCTGTCTTGGAAAAGCTCTTAATAAAATGTCAGAGTTCATGGCACTGCTTTTCTCCCTATTGCTCAAATTTTCTCTATCCTTAATTCTCTAGATTTTTAAATTGTATACAAACATACCTATGAGTGTGTGTGTAAATATATACATACATGTATAGATAAAGAGAGAAGAGTAACACTGGTTTCCAAAATCACTCATGTTTATATATTAACATTGTACCTCAGTCAGTATAATTTGCTAGGAAGGTCAGGGATCATTTGTGATTCCCCAAATTCTATAGTCAGTTGACACTTTGTAGAAAGTAATGAGAGTCTGGAATAGTAGATCAACTTGGAAAAAAAATAATTTCAACTCAAGTTCATTCATATGTAGCATATGTAATGACATCTTATTTAAGAAATCTTGCTCAGTCTTCAGGTTTTAAAGATTTGCTCCTAATAAGTTCTTCTTTTAAGTACGTAAATTCACATATGCCTCAAATTTAGTTATTTCAATTGTATGGGGCTTATTTTTGTGAAAGGTGCAAATTTAGTTTAAATTTACCATATAGATTTGTGAATAACAAATAGTCTAGCATGGTTTATTGAATATTTAATCCTTTCTGCTTTCTCCTGAATTCTAAAAGACTTTTCTGTCACATACTACCTCCCAGCCTTCCACCTTCCTTTCTGCCTGTCAATCAATCTATCTATCATCTATCTATCAATCTATTATCTATTATCTCTCTATGTACTTATCTATGAGAATCTACTGTAGGTCTCTCTGTTATTTTCAAGAAATCATTATTATTCTATCTTAATGACAGTAGCATACTTTAGAATAACACTATTGAAGGTAATTTGGCAGTTGCTCTAATTGTTCTAAAAAACAATGAATATATGAATTAATGAACCAATCAATCAGTTTGACCAGCTGTTCAATAACTCAACCAATCTGACATTTTTCAACAAGAAGTTCTCAATACATATAATACTAACATATGTCCACAGAAGAAAAAGCCAGATATTGAATAACGTCCCTTATGACATTTCTTACAATCATAAATAAACTAAATATAATTAACAGTTATGTTTGCATAAAAAAATGTTTAAAATTTACTTAAAAGATGTACCTGGAACCCTAGTCCTCTCCAGTTCTCACTGCCTTGGCATTATCTTTGGTCAACACTATGATTTGTAGATATGATTTGTAATAGTAATGCAAATTTTGACTTACATGAAAATTACAATTAATTGTGTCCATTGGAATTGTGACTAGTTCCAATTTTACATGCACCTATAACCTTGGAGTATTTGAATATGTATGCACATGCTTGTTTGTGAATGTGTGCTAAAACCTGGACCAGCTCTAAAATTCAGTGTTTCTGCTTCGCAATGTAAAGATAATCTTTGACAAATGATCACTTTATGTTTGCATGTAAGTCAATATGTTATTCTTCAAGCATCATTTAAGAATAAAAATTAGGAATTTTTTCATTATATAGCAAATTATTGCACATCTATATTTAGAAATACACATTCTGTTATAAAAAGTTCTTTGAGGGCCCTCCCTGGTGGTGCAGCAGGTTAAAGCACTGCACTAAGAAGCTGAAGCCACTTCCGCATGAGTTCGATCCCCACCTGCCCCGGAGGTGATCACAAGGCGCGGCAGACCTCTCCTGACCCGCCCGCTGCTCCCCTCAGCAGTGTACTTCCTCTATCTGCCTGTTCTGCTCCCCACTCTGTCTCTAATGAATCCTCTCGCCCTCCACATCTCTGGCCTGTACCCCAGTTCTGTATAAATAAATAAAATAAATCTTTAAAAAAAAAGTTCTTTGAGAAAAGTCATTAATAACTAAGCTGTTGAAATTTCTATTTAAAATGTGCATTTGGGGCCCTCCCTGGTGGGGTAAGTGGTTAGGATGCAGCACTGAAAGCTAGCTGCACCTGCTTCAGTGTGAGTTCGATCCGACCTGCCTGCTGCTCCCCTCAGCAGTGTACTTCATCCATTTGCCTGTTCTGCTACATCCTTTGCCTCTGGTGGATTCTCTGACCACTCTTGTACCTCTAGTCTGTACCCCAGTTCCATATGCATAAATAAATGCTTTAAAATGTGCATTTGTAGAACATAAATAAATGTTAATCTGCAGAAGAAATGCACATTTACACTGCAAGTGATTAAGAAAGGTGATTGCATAATTTGCCATTCAAGCCAGTCCAATCCTATGCGTTGGAAGTGTTCCCATTACATAAAAAGCACCAGAACAGCAGGTACACTCTATGTGTGGTCAGTCACTGAATCCCTAGGAGTTGCTACATATTGAAAAGATAATGAAATTTATTTCATATTCACCTTAATAATTTCTTAAAGAGTAAGAATATATTACTCATTTTGAAGTAAAATTTATACTCAGTTTTAAGTAAAATGTAATATTAGTCATTCATAGATTGAGCATTAAAAATGCTACTTGCAGTAAATTTTGGTTACATTGTTAAAGGTTAAATCTTTTAAGAGGAATTGATGAATGGCAGTACAAAAATAAGGCAAGCTAGTTTATGCTTTTTAAATATGCCATTTTCCATAGTGATTACTTATAAGGAAGGTAGTCATTATATAATCCAAAATTTAAAAGCATATAAACTATATAATATATGTGAACTAAAACAATTTTGTTTCCAGATTCTAGCTGCTTTAGTGGTGAGAGCTGCTTCAAAAGCAGCCTCACTGGCAGGAGCAGGCAACAGGGCTATCTCTCACCCTGCTGCTCCACAAGTCAGTTACTGTGATTGCTCCTCAGAATCCAGCAACTGACCTTTTAATTCTTGGATGGTGGAATGGACCAATCAGGTACAGGCTGTGAGGTGATTGGTGCTAAATGGCCCAATCAGACTTGTGGATCTGGCACTCTGAAAGAGGGAGGCTGCAGGACAGACTGTTCCATCATCTGAAGAAAGAAAGATAAGACCAGTTCTCGCCTCTGAAGAAAGACGAAGGAGCAGAAGCTGAAAGAAGAAGGGAGAAAAGAAGTATCCAGCAACGGAACTCTGACAGGAAAGAGAAGCTAAAGACCTCTATCAGAGACTTGGCCTATGTTTTGTTTTTGTTTTTTTTTTTTCTCTTGACATTGCCTGAAAGGAGCACCACAAGCTATAAGACTGGTTCCTCAAAGAGCTTTTAACCTTTGGTGTCTTTCAGCCGCTCCTTCCCCACTAGGGGAGCCAGAAGTGACCATAATTATTGGCCAGTGTGGTCCAGCACTTCTGGTAGTGACTATTAGTCTGGGTTAGTGTGGTTTAGCAGTATTGACAGGTGACCAGTACTCTGTTTATACAGCATCAGGGTGAGGCAGTCACCACTTGTGGTAACAATAAAGTCTTTACTTCCCCTCTGTAAAATAAACCTCATGATTGTTATTCCCAGAACCTGAGGTATCTTGCAAGTGTGTGGGGGTGAGAACTGACAGACAATGACCTGTCCTCTCCTCAGGCACTGTCTTTTGTTCAGCTATAGTCTATAGACCACTATGATGAGATACTGTAGCCCCTGGTTTTGGATTTTGACAGCTCTCTTGAATTAGATTCAGGGCAGGTGGACAGCTATTATGGCCTATCCTGGTATCCCATCCAGCCTGCTTCCCATACCACCCCTCTTTCAATTTCAAAATAAAATATATAGGCCTTCCCTGGTCGCACAGTGGGTTAAAGCACAGTACTAAGAAGCTAAAGTCACTTCAGCATGAGTTTGATCCCCACCCCGGAGGTGACGCACATGGTGCGGTAGACCTCTCCTGACCTGCCGCAAATCTTTAAAAAAATAAAAAAGTTAATTTTCTTCAGACATAGTTTATCTTATTTTGCAAAAGCTGTTATAGTTTGATAAAATTAAACTGATACCCTTACAGATTTCACCTTTGGAAAGAGGTTAAGTCTAATTTCAAATAATTGAAAAAAATGCTATAAGTTCCAATCATATTTTTCATTACAAGTGTCTTCTCTTGTCCAAACAAAATAGCCTTCATTCCAAGTAAGACTATTTTGTTCTTTACATGGTCTCATCATCAAAGTCCCCATCTTTATTGTCCAAGATGGGTCTCCCTGACTCTCAGACACCACCACTAATTCCCTCTAGATGTCACCCAAATTAACAACATCCTGCTCTCCCTCTGTTCATGTTTTTGATTTTGTATAATTATCATTATGCAGATTTCAGATTTCAAACTGTAAGATCTTAAAGGCAATGTGTCTGAGTTAGCTTTTATATGTTCATATAAAAAAAGTACCTCCTGTATGTCTCAACATACAGTTCTGGATTGTGTGGCTCTTTAAATGGAGAATAAATATTAAAAAGTGAGCCAAACATGTCATTTAATTCCTCAATAAAATAAACTGTATTTTTTTTCTGGAAATGCTTACCTCCAGAAGATAGCATTAATATTTAGGATTTTATCTCATTCTTCCATATTACATATGTCCTTGATGGACAAATTTCACATCTATTGTACATTGAAGATTGTGACCAAACTATCATAACATTTCACGAAAGAACAAGGCACATTTTTTAACCTTTTGGATTTAGTTGTTCTGACCACGGTGATGAATCTAACTAGGTCAGCCTTCAACTTGTCATTTCCTCTAACTCCTGTAGTGTATATCTGCATCCAAAGTGAGAGTAGATTTATATAGTTCATCCTTTCTGTTGCAGTGCAAATTTTTCAACGTAGATGTTACCAGTGACATGTTTTAGAGAAAATATTGAAAAAAAAAGATTTTGAGGTGAAAATGGTACTTAAATAAGTTAAAGATATATCTCACTTTTTTGCAACTCAATTTATGAGTGATACCTATTATACATGTTGGTTTATAGAAAAGGTTTAAACCAGTGAGTGTTTATACTCTTAGATTCTCCAAAGAGTGAGTGTTCCAATACTCTCTATGTTCCAATAGAGATGTTCATTTAGAAAGACACCATAGGAAGAGGCCAGTGTGACTTCTCAGCATGCCTGAGGGAAAATGTATCCATTTGTGAGATTTTTTTTTTAATCCATGCTTGTGATTTATCAATACAGCCTAACCAAATGCTTTATTAATTCAGAAGGTGTCATGACTTTAATTTATTTTATATCTTTTACTGCTCAGGCCAAATACTTTACTAATCATCACATGTGTTTCAACGATTGTGGCATACATTAAAATAGTTGACAGCCTGCCCATTAATCTACACATTGCAGCCCACTGTGCACTTTGCTGATGGAATTTCACATTTTATAGGCCTGTCTTTGAATTTTGATGATTTGGTTCAATATCATTAGCAGAGAACTTGCCTTCTTAGGGAATGTATTGCCCATTAAAAGCGACATGCTAGGGTGACTGGGATGTGTTTTGATTTAACAATTGAGTTTATAATTGTATACACTCCACTAATCAAAAAGCTTTATTTGCCAGAAGAGACTGGTTCTAAGTCTTTTTATGCTGTAAAAGAGATTTCTTTCTCCCCTAAACTGATGCCAAAAGATTTTTAATATCAAATAAATATTTATCAATGTTTTGGGCTATTATTGTTGTTGTTATTATTATTATTTAAATACAACATCTCAAACCATACCAAATTATGCTAAATAAAGTAGACTTCAGGAACTGGACATCATAAACAAAGGCAAATATTCCAATAAAATTCTGAGACCAGGTTCTGGAAGATTCTATGGTTTAGATTTATAGATCATTAAAATTATTAGATAGCTTCAATAATCACCTAACTTCAAGAGTTACACAGCAGTGATAAACAAATAACCTTATTTCACTTCTTTTATATTTAAATGTTTTTAATTTTTTGAACTTTTTTTTTTTTACTGTATTATATTGTATTTTAGTTTGGAACCAACATGTTCTTAATCTTGAATATAAATCATGCAGGGAATGACCTCAATTGTGTGCAAAGCTGTTTATTCAGTAGTTATTTCTTGAGCTCCCTACTTTGTATTAATCATTTAGAATGATTAATTGGTAGTGGTAGTGAGGTTGTGGTAGTGGTTTTAAAACATACATGAATATTTGAGAGACATAAACAGTTTCTCAGAAGTTAAGTATTAAATCTGCAATACATTTAGTATAGTGGAAATTTGCTGAGGGAAATTAGCATCAACAAAGTGCTGTTAAGAGTATCAACTGGAGACTTAGAGTTTGTTAAGTTCTACACTTATATCAGCTCCAGAATTATAGTACTGTATGATCTAGAGTCATTTTTAAATTTCTTTATACCTCAATGTCCTCATCTATGCATCACATCATTAATTTTGAGATGTTGTGAAGAGTAAAATATGAGAGATTTGTGTGTATACATTGTCTACCTGAGACTATCTGTGGTTATAATATGTGATCATATTAATGTTATTTTTAAGAGAGTGTAAAGAATGTATACAGTACATTTAACCAAATGAAGCTCCATGAAAGAGTGGGGCCTGGTTTGTTGTTTGTTTGTTTGTTTGAATATAAAAATCACTTAATGACATAAAGTATCCAAGTGGAGAATAAATGTCAAGTGGAGATTTGAAAGTGAGACAATGAATGATATCAGGAGGAAAGAAAGTGGATGGGGTCATAGGAAATGTATATTTTTATTGTATATTTAAATGTATATAGCTGCACATGGCAATATAAGAATATGGAGTATAGATTATATTAAAATGAAAAGAATTTAAGCAGCGCAAAGTTGATTTTGTTGGTTATCATTTTAAAGATCTGGCCATAGAATATGCTAATATATTATCATTGTTAAGTTTCATATGAATAGCAAATATTTAATTGCTAAGGACAGTTAACAAACTGATACTCATCATTCACTTAAAATTTGAGAGAATTATGATTAAGATGTAAGACTGTCATAATCTTGCAAAAGCATTATTGAAATTATAGAAGAGGAAGTAAAAAATGGATGATTAAGCAATAGCTGTCTGGGTGTATTTGTATGTAGACAGAGACTGGGGCCTAGAAAAGGTATAGGATTACTATTTTTTTAACTTTTTTTAAACTTTTTTTTTTTTTTATTTCTCACCATTGCTTTTATAACCAACTATCTTGTGTAGCAAGCAATACAATTTACACTTCATTTTTATTATATTTTATTGGAATAACATTGTATTATAGCATTATGTAGTTTCAGATATGCATCATTAAAAATCAACATTTGTATATACTACATTAAGTTTACCACTGAAATTCAAATTCCAACCAACAACATCAGGAGACAAGCAGAAAACTGGCAGATGTGAGCACAAAGCCTAACAGCTTCCAGAATTTAGTGATAAAACATAGGAACTCATCTTCCAGTTGCCAATTGAGAAAACTAAGTCCCTAGTTACCGTAACATGGGCTGGAAAGACCCAAACATCTCATGCCAGCCACCAGTAACTAAAGCTTGACTGTCCCTGGCACCTATAGCTGGACTAAGAGCAAACCCTCAGCCACCTGTGTCTAAATATGACTGTCCCACCACTAACATCCATTGCCAGTGGGGAGGCCCAGTGTGGTCTCTAGATTCTGGTTGTGAGAGCTATGCTGCCATAATTCTGGCAATCATTGTTGACATGAGCATCTATTTTCAGTGTGACTAAGAACAGAGTAACTCTTATCATTTAGCCACCAATGTGAGAGCTGGCTCCTCTTGACCTCAAGTCACCAGGCCTCCAGGACAAGTTTCACAAATGATTTCTACCAAGCCTTCTAATATAAGTTAATATCTTCCATGCTCAGAATCTTCTAAAAAAATCAGACATAAGGAAAACTTCCAAACACAGTTTATAAGGTATTACTCTCATAACAAACCCAAAGTAAAAACACTCATACACACACCAAATATATATATATATATATATCTTCCCAATGAACACAGATGCAAAAAGACACAAATTCTTAGCTTATTAATCCAACAATGCTTTAAAAAAATTATATACCATTACTAAGTGGAATTTATAACAGGGATACTAGGATGATGTGATAGTGCAGATAATTTACCACATCAAAAACAGAGAAATACAAAAATTATATAATATCAATAGATGTTGGAGAAGTATGTGATAATATTCACTGACTATTTATGATGAAAATCCTCAAAATACTAGTAATAAATAAATACTAGAAAATCCTCAACATAATAAAGTTCATGTTGACAAAGTTGCAGGTAACAACACTTTCAATGCTGAAAAACTGGAAGATATCCCACTAAGATCTCATATAAGAAAATAATGTTCATTGTCAGCAAACAATTTAGCATAGTATTAAGAGTCCTAGCTCATACAATTACTCAGAATAAAAGATAAAGCATGAATTCAAGTTGGGAAAGTTATAAATGTAATGTCATTTGCAGATGACATTATAAAATGTACAAAAGTTTCTAAAGATTCCAGTGAAACATGAGTTGAAAAACAATAAATCAGTTCTGCGAGTTGGCAGGTTATGAAATCAATATAAAAAGTCAGTTGCCGGCCCTCCCTGGCGGCGCAGCGGGTTAAAGCACAGCACAAAGAAGCTAAAGCCACTTCTGCATGAGTTTGATTCCCGCCTTCCCCGGAGGTGATCACATGGCGTGGCAGACCTCTCCTGACCCGCCCACTGCT
>NW_004567103.1:85402435-85416128 GCF_000260355.1 Condylura cristata
ATATATATTCCATGTTCATGATGTTAATGAACTGGAATAACTAATGTCAAAATCACTACTCTAACCAAAGCAATAAGCAGATTCAATGCAACTTTTATCAAATTCCAATGGCACCTTTTATTAAAAAAGAAAAAAAAAATCACTGAAATTAACATGGACACAAGGAAGACCCCGAATAGTCAAAACAATGCTGAAAAAAATGTAATGTAGAAGAATAGCAATATCATATTTCCAGATTACAAATTATGTCACAAATCGAGAAAAATTAAAACAATCTGATATTGGAACTAGAACAGCCACCCAGACCAATGGAACAGAGTTAATAGCCAAGAAATAAACCCACACATAGATGGGCAATAATCTATGATGGATGAAGCAAGAGAGGATATTGGAGCAAGGAAATCTTCAGTAAGTAGTACTGGGAAAACTGGATGGCTGCAGGCAAAAGAACGAACCACTATCTCAACCACACATAAAAAAAAAAATCAACTAAAAACAGATAAAAAGACTTGGAGATGAGGCTTAAAACCATACGATATATAAAAGGAAAACATAAACAAAACATTGCGTAAATTTTAGAGATGCTTTATAGATTCATCTCTAACAACAAGGAAAACAAAAGAGAACTACATCAAGCTAAAAATCTTTTGAACAGCAAAATAAATCATCACAAATACTAAAAGATACCCTGGTGGGCCTCCTGGTGGCCTAGGGGTTAAGTCTCAGTGCTATCATTTAACCTTAGCCAGGGAGCTGACCCACATGGTCAGGAGACCTCTGCTATTTCTACCACTGTTCCCCTTAGCAGTGTACTTCAGTAGATCTGCCTGTTCTGTTCTCCATCCTGTCTCTGGTGAATCCTGTCACTTCTGCAATGCTGGTCTACACCCCAGTTCTTCTGTTAAAGGGCAATCTGATGTGAATTGGGTTGTCTGTTTGTGGGTCCTCACCTGTACTTTTAAGATTCAATGGCACTGCAGACACACACACACACACACACACACACACAAGTCAATAATGGATTTATTTACAAGGGAAAAAAGGAAAGGAACAACGAAGGGAAAGAGAGAGATACAAATTAACTAATGCATTCTACCAGTTCCCCTGACCTGGAACCCCGATAGCACTCTGAAAGAAGATCAAGAACCAAGTGTCCAGCTGCCAGCCATGAGGCCAAGAGAGACAGAGAGAGCCCTTCAGCCTAACATGCCCTGCCTTATAACCAAAAACCCAAAATGGTTGCTTAACTCCGCCCTCAGGTCCTAACAGTGATCCCTTTAGTGTTGCTGGGATTTGTGGTTTTGGTGTCTGGAGTAGTAGTGGAGTTCACAAAATCTGCGTCTGTAAAGTTCATTCAGGATAGCCTTTCCTCTGTACACTTTCTCTGCAGTCTCCTCTATAGATTCTTCTCCTTCCTGCTCAGCTCAACCCTCTTTTTGGTGGGGCAGGGAATCTGGAACCTCCCCTTTTCTTGGGGACTACCTTGTTATACTCAAGCAGCTAAGCCAGACTTTATCCATAGCAAAACCAGTAATCATTTTAGTTGCTCAGCTACTTTGCAAAGCCTCTTCCTCTGGCCTCCACTTTCAGAAGTCCACAGTGGCCTTGTTTAAGATCAGTCTGGCCCCAGGGGCTCAAAATCACTCACCCCTTCTCCCTAGCTGACATAAGTTAAAAAAAAGTTAGTGTTTCCTTAAATAATTTTGAACTTCTATTTAAATTTAATTTCACATTAGAGGGCATTTCAAGTTAACTTTTGAATTGTTCATATTGCATTAATGTACTCATTGGATGTTATTGAACTGAGATATCTTTTTCATCTTCAAGCAGTATGTTTAATATTTTGCTGGTCCTATTAGTTAATTTTCCTTTTGAAGATAACCATTAAATCTCAGAAAAATATTTTCCTTTTGAGTGTAACAGATAAATTAGTATAAAGTTTAATAAACATGAAACCAGAAACAAATGGAGATTTGACCCAAAGTAGTAAGATGATTGGTACCAGCAAACTGAGTTTTCTGACCTCATAAGAAACCAAATGGTATATGAACATGATGTTAAAATGGAAATGAAGATATCATTCATTAAAAAAAAAAAAAAGACAGTGTAGTAGAAAAAGACATGGTGAAATATTTGAAGTCTAACATTAAATTTTTAATTGACACTCAGTTACATTAATTCAAATAAATTTTACTAGGCATAGTGAATTATGCCTGCACAGAATAATTATCTTTCAATTCTAGGGAAACATTCTAAGTTTGGAGCTGAATGAGCAAAGATATTTAGGATGGAAATACATATATATATATATATTTTTTTTTTTTAATCCTAATATTCATGATGGACTCTGAGGTATTCATTCCCAGCCTTAGGAAAGGAAATTTGAAAATTTCTATTGTTGCTGCCTGGACAACCCTAGATACAGTAAAATTGAGGGGAAAGAACAGTCTTCTGAAAATTAATTAACTGCTTATTCTTCGGTATTCTCAGAATTCCTTGCATGCCTCCATTTCTCTAGTTATTTTCTAATGTGCTAAAATTATAGTTGTTAAAATTCTGGCCCAAGCATATTTTCTAGCAATTTATTTTCTTTTAAATGTAGATAATGATACAGACTGGTAAGCTTATTTGTGCTCTTTTTAAATCAACCAGCCTACTATCTTACTTATATAGGAGGTTAAGGCAATACTACCTTCAACCTTGTTCTTTTATGCAGATACCCACTTAATGAAAGTTACAGTGCAATATAATGTCCTCCCTCTACTACAGGTATATAAATGGACTTTTGTGGATTAGAGAAATTTCAATCTCTACCAGTAACTAAATCTTATACATAAGAAATATGAGACCCTTAATAAGCTTTTGTGTTATTCTAGCATCTTGCATTATTTGTTTGTTTGTTTATGCATACAGAACTAGGGTACAGGCCAGAGGTGCAGGGGTGGAGAGAGAATACACCAGAGAGAGGTGGGGAGCAGAACAGCCAGACTGACAAAGTATACTGCTAAGGGGTGCAGTGGACAAGACAGGAGAGGCCTGGGCCATGTGTCACCTCCCTGGGCTAGATCTAACTCAAACTGAGGCAGCTGTGGCCAGCTTTCTAGTGTGGTGCTTCAACACTTTGTGTCAATAAGGAGGGCCTGCATCTGTCAATTTTAAGCTAAAAATTCAACTTTTTTCAAGCATCAATAAATTCTAGAACAGGTGTATTTTCTTTCATGTCACATTAATGTTCTTGATCTCCATAATCAAGAAGACTTTTTATTTGCTTTTGGGATACTCATCGGTCCTAGCAAGTGAGGCAGCCTTCTCTGTCAGCCACTACTTATTAGGTTATTTCTATGATTCATCTCTATGTCACTATATAGTATCAGAAAGGATGAATGCTGTAATTTTTTAGTAGAAAAGCACACAATTATTTTCTTCTGACCCCATTGCACAATTAAATCTCTTGATACTTCTAATCATCAAGGTCATCTTAGTGTAATTTATTTCACCTAACCAGAAACAGATAATTTAAGCATCTATAAATCTTTTCCTTTACACTGCAATAAAAGCATTTCACCTGAAGCTTTTATTTTTTTCCAATTGCAATTACATTGTGTTAACTTCAAGTATATACCATAATGATATGATAAATTTATATATTGTGGTATGATTACTATTGTAGTTAAAATTATCACTTCTATCATATCACATGATCTTTTATTCTTGAGGTTGGAATAAGTGTGCACTGGCCTCTTAATAGTTTAAGCATTGATTTTTAATCTTGCTATCTATATTTACTATACTTTGCATTGCATTGATAATACTTAGTTAATACTATTTGCAAATTTGGAAGTTTAGCAAAATCTCTTGTTCTCTACCTCCCAGCCCTTGATAGTCATCATTTTACTCACTAATTTCTACACACTTGGTTTTTCACAATTCCCCATAATAGGATCTACTGCAGAATTTATATCTTTATCTGACATGTAGCATGTCAAATATCTGACTTGCATCCTTAGGATCCACCGATGTTGTCACAAATGTCATAAAGTTATTCTTCCTTGTCACTAGATGATATTCTATTGCACATATACACTGCATGTTTTTAAACTGTTTACCAGTTGATGTAAACATTGATTGTTTTCATTTCTCGGATATTGTGAATAATGCTATTTAATTTTGGGGGTTCATATATCTGTATCCTGTTTTCATTTATTTTGGATATCCAGGTGTGGAATTGCTAGATTATATGGTAGATCAATTTTCAATCATTTGAGAAAATGCCATATTACTGCTGATAGTGACTGAACCATTTATATCCCCACCAATAGTTCAGGGGGTTCCCTTTTCTCCACATTACTTGCAATTTTGTCTTTGTTATACTTTCATATTACTGTCTTTCATTTGCATTTAAACTTAAAGAACTCTACAATATTTCTTTTAAGTTAGGTCCAGTTGTGGTCAACTCTTTTAAGCTTTTGTCTGTCTAGCAAATTCACTAATGTTCTTTCATTATCAGAAAGATAGCTGTGCTAGATAAAATAATCTTTGATGGTAATTTTTATATTTCAACATTCTGAATATGCCATTTTTCCTTCTTTTGACCTGTGAATGTTCCCATTGAGAAAACTGCTAATAACCTAATGGGGATTAATTTGTAGACACATTCCTTCTCCCCTTTTTGTCCCTGTATTTAAACTTCAATCTTTATCATTCATTTTTTGACTGTTTCATTAAAATTTGTCTAGAAGGAGACATTTTCCATTGAGATAATAGGGTGTTCTTTTAGATTCATGTACTCATATGCCCAAGTCTTTTTCCAGATAGGGGAAGTTCTGAGTGAAATTTTCCTTGAATAAATTGCAAACTTTTCACTTTCTTCTCCTGAAATCCCACATCCCAATTATTCAAATGTTTGTCTTTCTAATAAAATGAGATTGCTTTTGTGTATTGTCTTCTTTCTATGTAAATCTTAGTTTTCATTATTTCTATGTTGCTAAATCAAGTTTTCTTTCTTCTTTTCCTCTTCCCAGCTACAGATACTTTCTTCTGCACTCTTCATCATTTTCTTTGAATTCTTCAGTTCTAGAAATTTCATTTGGTTATTTTTGTATAATTTCAATCTCTTTGGTAAACAGCTTCTGTTTGTTATTTTTATTACTGATTTAATTTAATTGTCTTTTGAATTTTCTTATAGCTCATTGAAACCCCTTAAAATAGCTAGTTGAATAATTTATCATTTAGAGCACAATATTGCATGTTTTTGAGATTAATTTCTGGAAAACTACTGTTTTATTTTTTTTTCTTATTTCCTTGATTTTTTTCATATTTTATATTGATCTGTTTTTGTTTTCATCTTTGAAGCAAAAGTTACTTCCTTATGTAAGCATTTATGTCTTTAGATTTTACAGTTTACCAGAATGGCTCTTAGATACCGATTATTGTATTCTAGAAGTATTATTGTATTCTATTGTATTCTAAAATAGTGGTTTCTTTCTTAATCACCAAACTAGTTTTATTTTCTTAATTCACTTTCTACCTTTTGGAGCTTGTCATCATTTAGTCATTGACCCACTTGAGAGAATGTAGAAGAATCTGACAGCAGACTGGAAGATATGCTAGATTTAGCACCTGAAGTTTTGGGGTACATGAAGATCTAGTGGGGGAGATTCTTAAGTGGGTAACTCTCAGAGATGTGTAGGTAGACTCCATGTTGAAGCCTTGAAGCAAACAGCAAGACTGTATTTCTTTATTGTCATTTGGATATTGTTATAGTACCCTTTGCTATTTTCATTTTTTCCTATATAACAGTTTTTTTCATCAGATATCAGTGTGATGTTATTGAGAAATAAGCTTTTTCCATTTACCACTTGCATAGTGGAAGTGTAAGAGTGGTGTCTCATCACTTCTTAGCTCCTTAACAAGAAAGATTACAGTGCCATTGAACAGATGAGTGTGCAATGTTGCCATGTGTATACAGTGAGGAGAGAGGCAGGCAGGCTATACTACAAATTTTCTCAGAAATATCTTCCAATTTAAAAATTTCCAGATTTTAAAACCGTGAAGTCTGGGGATGGGACTCATCTTATGATTTTGATCCTCTTAAATTACCCCATGGTCATGCTGACTTGTTTTCAGATGCACAAGTGGGCAACTTCCCTCCCGGGCCCCATAGTAGAGTGTGACTGAGGAACTTCTACTCATGTCAGGATATCTGGTTGATTGTTAAGAGAAGGAGAGAGAATGGAAGACTTACACTGTCATGATGCTGACAATATTGAAAATCTAAATGATGTGCTTTGAAAACATTTTGCATGATAAAAGAGTATTGCACATGCTATTCCGATGAGTACATTCATTTTTCTCCAATATAAATCCCATTATGCCCTCTGGTTCCCTGACATTCATCAAAATATGGAAGATTAAGACCTGAATTATAAAGTAATTGCAATCTGAGGACCCATGTGCTAAACAGCACCAAACCAAAATAAGTATTTTAATGAACTACATATTATTTATAGAGTATTCACACCAGGTATAAACTAACTTCTCTAGGGCACACATCTGCTTCTTCTTTCATTGCCTTCGTATTGTCCAAGATATATGTATAATAAATGTTTGTGGTTATGATTTTAACCTGATCATTTGTCTTACCTATTATCACAAGGAAAAGGGAAAATGGCAATTTACTTTACAGTAATGAGTTGGTTTTATAAATTTACAAATAAAATATTAATCTAAATGGTAAATAAATGTAGGATATATAGAGGTAATCACAGCATTGAGATTAGATGAGAAAGAAATCTCACCATTGCCAGGAGGTTTTTGTGAGATCTACAGGGAAGTCAATAGGCTATATTTAAAGGATAGGTAGGCACATTATAGAGCCCTGGCTGAAATTGTGTGACAACACACTACTTTCATAATTATGTATCAAAGAGTTTCACATGCCAAATACATCTCAAAACACACACCAATGCTTGTTTTATAAATTAACATAATATATCACTGCACCTTAATGGTAAATGTGGTTACAGATCTGGTTACAGATATCCTGGACTGAAGTGTAACTTGATGTGGTTTCTTAAATGTTTGGCTGGTAAAATAATGAAGATTAAATTGTTAAGATGTATTAGACCCTATAAAGAGTCCCTGGTACTCCTGAGTGGAATGGAGATGTATAGGGTCACTCATCAGAAATAGAAGTCAAAGTGAAGCTCAATATCTGCATTTCTTGAAATTCCCATAATGTGCTTTTAGAAGATGACATCAATAATCTATTTTTTCCTCACTATGCACTACTATTTTCTTATCTTAAACACTGAATAGATAAATTATATTTATTTATGCACTTAAATATTGGGGAAATTTTTAAACGTATTACAAAAATGGAATAACTGAAAAAATGACGGCATGACCACTCAATGATATATTATAAATCACTAAAAATATTTGAATGAAGAAAGCACCTGTTATGAAAATCCATAAAAGTAGAATGGAGTTTGCTTATATAAATAATTACAGTCAAGTGTTTAGAGAAGCATGTTTAAATTGGTATTATTAAACAACAACAACAACAATACATCAATTTAAGATATCAAGAGTGTATGACACAAAAATAAGGGAACCATTCAGTACAATCAAATTACAAAATATGGAAAATTTACCACCTATCAGATATTCAAAATTACTATAATAGTTAAATACAAATAAATTTGTATGTTTAATAAAATTAAGTCAACAGAAATTTGAAAATGAAGATTAAAATCAGAAAGCCGAGGAGTTAACAGGATACCAAAAATCATTAATTGTGGAGAAAAAAAATACTATGGAAATATAGATTAAATGGAAGACCAATTCACTGACCTTGAATATCATAATACACAAAAGATCCAGGTAGAAGAAAGAGAAATACAAAGAACATGAATGAATAAGTGCTCTGAAATCTATTCAGGTCCTTTAAGAAAGACAACATAATATATCACAGAAGAGGAAGAAAGAGAGAAAAAGAGATCTTAGTCAAAGAAAGTGTAAATATAGGTCAATGAGGCCAAAAGAACATTTGGTAATTAAATGTAATAAGACCTACACCAAGATAGATAATTTTGAAACTGCTAACAGTTAAGAGAAAGAAAGAGTAAGAAAAATGCTAGACACAATGTGTAGGTAACCTACAAAAGAAAAGTCATTAGGCTGTCACATAACTTCTCAGGGAACATTATGAGCAAAGATAAAGTGGAAAGACATATTAAAATATAAGTATAAGATACTTATTTGATAAAAAATTTCCAGGCAACAATAGTGCGTACTGAAAGACTCTCCATCACCTTCATTTGGTCTTCCCAGACAAATTTTGAGAGAGTTTGCCACCCAAAACCAGACCTCCCCTAGCAAAAATGCTCAAAGGACTCTCCCATCTAAATCAAATATAAGGAAACACCAAAAAATGAACAAGGAATTAGAATTGGAATACCAAAGAAAAAATGTAAATAACAAAGTTTATCAAAACTTATCCTAAATATAAATATAGTAATTTATCAATCAAAAGATACACAGTGGCTATTTTTATGAGAAACAAAACCCAGTTTTCTGCTATTTCCTTAATACATACCTTAGTTCAAAAGATAAACATAGTCTAAGACTTTAAATGTTGGGAAATAATACTACCTGCAAATGGTGTCCTAAAAATGGTAGGGACATGCATACTTATGATAAAATAGACTTACAAATAATTAAAAATAAAGTAATGGGAAAATATGGGTGCTATATAATGATTACAAGATGAATACTTGAGTAATGCATAACAGTTATAATAGCTTGCCTCAAACAAAAGATCCTCAAAATTTTTAAGGCAAATATTAATTCGAAAATCAGAAACTTACAGCAAAAAAGTAGTAGTAAATGTTAAAAATTGTATTTCACCTCTTTATACTCTTTCTTTGTATTTCCAAATATATTCATAAATGTTTGTAAAATATGAATTGAGAAATTACATTTTACATATAAAAGGTAGATATGTGATTCTTATTTTTTCAAAGAAAACACTATATATAGATATATATATCTATATATATATCTATATATAGATATAGATATCTACATAGATCTATCTATCTATCTATCTATCTATCTATCTATCTATCTATCTATCTATATATGTTGTCAAGTCCTACCCTGAAATTTAAATTTCCAACTTTTTGTGTAATTAAAAAAACAAAAACAATTGTTTAGATTAGTTTTTATTTACTTTGGTTTCTTTTTATATCCAATAATCTTTTTTTTGTTAATATATGTTTATATAATTAATGATCACTGACTTCCACATTACTTTTATTTATTTAGTTTTTTACATTGCCATTGGCTTTTAGTTCCCAAAGACATCACTGATACCAATATCAAGGATGCTTGCCAATGTTTTCTTCTGCATATTTTATTGAACGGTTTTGCTTCCAAGATTTTAATCATTTTGAGTTAACTTTTTTTGTGCAGTGTTAAATCTTGGTATAACTTCATTATTTTTCTTGTTGCTATCTACCTTTACTAACACAATTTGTTGGAGAAACTCCTTTTGCTTTGTATACTCTTGATTCTTGACATACATTAACTGTCCATATAAGTATAGATGTATTACTTGACTATAGATTGCATGTTACTGGTCTGCATGTCTATTTTTAGTCCAACACCATACTGTTCTAATTACTACAGCTTTATATTACACTTTGAGGTCTGAGAGTGTGATATGGTCATTCTTTAACTTTTTGTTATCAAGATTAGTTTGCTATTTGGAGTTTTTATGGTTCCATATACATTTAAATGATTTTTGTTTGTTTGTTTGTTTGTTTCTTAAGAATGACATTGAAACTTGGATAAGGTTTGCGATGAATCACTGTTATTTTATGTAACACCAGGAGAGGTCTGCTCAGCCATGTGGGTCATCTCATTGGCTGGGGATTGAACTCATAATGAATTGACTGCAGAGAACTTCATAGTGCTCTTTAACCCATTATGTCACCAGGGAGACCCAGGATTAATACTTCTAATATCAAATCAGAAGTAATGGTTTTTAAACACAAATGCCAAATACACTTAACATTTTTTTCACTTCAGATTTAAAACAAAACAAAACAAAACAAAACAAAAAAACAAAACAAAAACTTCTTAGGAAACCATGAATCAATATAATCTTTTAAATCCATTTTTAAAATGTTTGCAAGAATCTGCAATGGGTATGGAAAGATTATGGCAGAGTGAATATGATGAGCTCATATTTCCCACTTACTGACAACTAAATTGCTATAGACCAAAGTTAACAATAATAAAAGGACAATTACCACAATCAGGAGCATAGGTGTAATGGAAAGGAATAGGAAAATCAGTAATTTAGTTCATTTTCAGTGTCTGGAGCAGTATAACCTTTGAGAGAGAGAGATGACTATTATATGATTTTTTGCTATTATAGTTTCAGAGACACATGTCTATATGACTACACTAAACTGGAAAGAAGGTTGCACAGACAGAGTTGGCATGCAAGACAGGATGTGCACTACTGGAGAGCTAGTGTAGCAGTTGTCAAATTAATGGTTATTGACTTGAATCTGAGTCTCACAACATAGAAGAATGCAGTCTGGGACCTCCCTGGTGACACAGTGTTTAAAGAGAGCTCTAGCTAGCAATGATGCTATCACAAGCCACTGCAACATAAGTTTGATCCCTGGCTGGCGAGGGAACTAACACACATAGCACAGCAGACCTCTCCTGTCTCACCTGCTGCCCCCCCTCAGCAGTGTATTTCAATAGACCCACCTTCTTTTCATCACTTTGTCTTTGGTGAATCCTCTCACCCCCTGCACTTCTGGCATACATTCCAGCTCTTGTTTGTATAAATTAATATTTAAACAACAAACAAACAAATGAAAAAGAGGAATGGAGTCTGACATTATAAGGAGAGGCAGGTTGGATCACTGGTATTACCACATAAAAGAGGCTAGTATTTGTAATCTAAGGCTATGATATCAGTAAAATATACCTTAATCCTTCGTGAAGGGTGAAAGCTGAAAAGACAACTGAATGTTCTTATTATCCAACGCTTAAACACTCAGACTTTTATAACAGCTGTAAGTGCTACAGAGTAAAGTTCAATACTCAGAAAGAAAAATAGAATCATTACAGGCTGTGGCCTTGTCTCAACCTCAACAGTCAATACCCAGTACTGCATATATATTTGAAAAACAGCCTTGATGGTGAGCATAACACAGAAGTATATGATATGGTTTGGATGAGGAATTTGCCAAGAGACAGGAATTTCTGCAGATTCCCATCAAACAACTCAGGCAGACAGAATATACATAGTGAGAAGCTTGAAAATGTTTGCTCACTATAGGGAAACTTTTGTTACCTTATTAGCCTGGTTCCTTTCTATTACCTCTTATCAGAAGCAGTGCTTTTCCATCTCAACAGATACAAAAATAGCAATTTATGCAATAATGGAAAATGAAAAGACACCCAATCATCATGGATAGGGAGATTCAATACAACATAAACAAATGCTCTCCCAGAGTACATGAGTAAATTTAATGCAGTGCCAATTAAAATGTCAAAACTTAGGTTAAATAAATTGAACAAAACTTAAATTATATAGAACCCTGAAAGGCATCAAATGTAAAAATAAATCTTAAGAAAAAATAGAGACATATTTTACCTTCATTAAAGCATACTATAAAGCAACACTATTAGAACAATATAGTATTTTAATAAATATAGATGCATGAATCAATGAAATATAACAAAAGTCCAAAAGTAAATCGTTAGTATTTTAACACTTTATTCTTGATAAAGGTATCATGACAGTATGATCATGAAATGAAAGTTTATTTAATGAATGGTGCTGCAAATCTAATAGACCACATGCAAAATGATGAGTTGGTTCACTCTTTTACTCCATGCACAAAAATAGATTTTAAACTGACTCAGGATATAGATATAATATCTACAAGATTAAAGTATATAGGAAACAATTGATGTTCTATGACATCAATAATAAAGATATTTTTGAAGTATTGACTACAGCAACAGAAATAAAAGTTAATATAAATAATTGAAATTAACTCAAAGTAAACGATACAAAATGAAAAAAAAAAATGACTAAACAGACAACTCACCAAATGGATTATACAGTGAAAAGACAGAAGGAAAAATACCCATCATAATTTTTAATAAGTGAGATAAAGTTCAAAAAAGACAATTAAATAGCATTCATATCTGTGGGAATGGTGCATTTTAAAAATACCACCAGCCAAAGTGCTGGGGAGATGTGGAATAAGAGTTATATTGTTGATGGGGCTTTACATTGATACAACTATTTTGGAAAGCTTTCTGAACTTACCTTAACAACTAAAAATGGAAATATTGTATAATCCAGAAATTCCAGTCTTGGTCATCTACCCAAATAAATTGAAACCTCCAACTAATAGAGTTATATACTTTCCAATGTGTGCTGCTGCATTGTTTTCAACAGCTAAGATGTTGACTTAAATGTCCAACACTAAAGGATTGGATCAATAAGACAGATGTGATGTATCCACAAAATAGAATACTATTCAGTCATAATGAAAGATAAAATGTTGATAGGGAAAGAGATTGAGGAATCATGTGTAAAAAAGCAAGTCTGAGTCACATACACAAATTTTGCTCATTTACATAGTGCACTATTTGCCATTGCTGAATTAATGATAAGCAAAATCCTTATAAAATGTAAAATACATCAACAGTTTTCATGAGGTTATTGTGGTCTCTTAGGTGGGAGGAGAGAGGAAGAAGGGATCAAAGCATACAAGGGAAAATTACTGAGGTTGTGGAGAAAGGCATACATGGTTTTACATTTATGAATTTAAAAGGAAATATTTGTCATTATGATCTCTTCAAAATTTAATTTCAGGAAACATCACATTACATAAAGGATTTAAAAGCATTTCCTTAAATGT
The DNA here is from genome assembly GCF_000260355.1 of Condylura cristata. Lineage (NCBI taxonomy): Eukaryota > Metazoa > Chordata > Mammalia > Eulipotyphla > Talpidae > Condylura > Condylura cristata. The sequence continues at coordinate 85,415,404 of NW_004567103.1, forward strand.
CAGTATTCAAGAAAAGATGTTCTATAGTCTTCTTTCAAATATTACAGTTTGTCTTATGTTGAGATTTCAGTCAAGATTGAATAGTTGTACAAACAAGTCACCTCTCAAAATGGTGTTTGGAGGTTGGTTATAAATATATGACAATTGTCTTCTAATCTACTCAATCATGAACCATTAACTCTAAGTTGATTAAATATTTAAATATGAAATGATAACCATCATATTTTGAAGAAAATGCACAATATTAAATTTCTAAATCTTCAATAATGTAGGCATACAATTATATGTGCACACACACATATTTTAAGTGTACACATATATGTGGGTGTATATATTTAAGTATGAATATGCATATTTATGTATATGTACGTGTATACACACATATATATATGTACATATGTATGTGTATGTATATGTATATGCACACACACACACACACACACACAGGGCCTCCCTGGTTGCTCAAGGGGTTATGTCTCAGCACTATGTAGCTATCTCAGCCACTGAAGCTCAATTTTGATCCTCGGCAAGGGAGGTGATCCATATGGCACAGCAGACTTCTCCTGTCTTACCCACTGCTCGCCTCAGCAATGGATTTTAGTAGATCTGCCTGTTCTGCTCCCCACTGTCTCTGGTGAATCCTCCACCCTCCCACACCTCTAGCCTGTACCCCAGTTTTTGTATACATGAATATACATATATATATATACATACATATATATGTA
>NW_004567103.1:85416832-85426340 GCF_000260355.1 Condylura cristata
AAAAAAAAAAAAAGGAAGTGTAAATTACCACACAATCAACAACAACAACAAAAGACCTACTTAAGCAGTATCAGAGAAATGTAAATGAAAATATATTAAGGTATCATTTGACATTTTACATAATGAAAAAAAATTCACTCTGACTATACTACACTTTTGTAAAGTTGAAGAAAAGGAAAATGCACATATTTGCTGTTGGAGTTTTAAATCACATTCTGACATATTGGACAGTGATTTTCACAATATCTAACAGATATTGTGATGAGAAAAACCTGGACTTATCAATCCATCTCTTAAGAGAAATTCTGTATGTGCACAAAGGAGATACAAACAGAGACAATTTATTCCATTACTTTTAGGAGCAACAGATGTTCTGATGGGATACTATTTAGCTCATATATATGTTTTCGAGACTAAATGACTATCACACTTTACTTCCGATAATGTTATTTATCTTTTGTCACCTGGTTCCCAAAAAGGAAACTAAATACAAACATGATGTCCACTGCGTGAACTTGGGTAGTACCTAAATGTGTCTAAATTAGAATCTTCTGCAGCTTCTGATAAAAAGCCAAATTTCTTCTCCATTCTTAAGTCTCAGTGATTCTTGGCTGGAACTGCATAAAGCAGCTCAGATAATTTTTTTGTCTGCTGTAGTTGCTTACTTTGTACCTCCTCTTTATATAGCTTGCATCAAGCCTATATGGTGGACATTCTAGCAGTTAATTTTCTGGATAATCAGACATACTCCCCACTGATTTTAGACATGCTCACAGAATGGTGGTAATGAATTAAAGCACACACCTGAGAAAACAAGGGAAGAGCCACCAAAATGTTAGAATCCCATGTTTTGCTGTTGACTGGCAAGGAAAATAGAAAATATCCCAAATTGATTAATGGAGACAGAAAATAAGTTCTGGAAAAACATGTCATGCTTAAAGGAGAACAGTTTACCTCCTTTGTGATTTTGTAAAAGACTGGTCTATTATTTATTTCCCCTTCAAGGGTGATTTGCTAGGTTTTCTGCATACATGTCCCAACTGTCTCCTACTCATCTCCACTCCCTCCATAACTATCCTTCCTAAAGACAAGACTGTCCATTGTCATTGTAATTTGGGATGATCAGTCTGACTCTTTGGAAAATATATGTTAAATATGTCTGAGGCTGAGAGCCTTTAAGTGTGGCTAACTGCACAAACTGTCCTTGAAAGAACTATATATAAAAGAAAAATTTCTTCCATTCCATCAGGATAAAGACTCAGGAATCCACAGAAAAATGCACTGTAGAGCTGAGCAGTATTTGAAGCATCATGTCATCAATGTCAACACACACACACACACAGAGACTCTGCTTTTTTTAAATTCCTGATTAATTAGTATTCTAAGAAGCATGACCAATATTGCTCTGTGCTGGGAACACTCTTTTTCAATTACTGGTTTTCTGCAGTACAAAGATTTTGCAGCCCTAAAGAAACATGTTCTAGTCTGAGTTCTACCACTTATTAATTCTGTAGCCTTGGTAATATCAATTTAATAATTCTTCATATGTTTTTCACACGGTCATGCATATCAAAGTATTTGTGGAAATTGCAGGTAATGCATCTAAATTACTTAGCAAAGTACTAAGAAGGTATTAAGACATTATGGAAATAAATTATATTATCATGTCAATGTCCAAAAATCAAAATAAGTAAATAGTTGCCCTTTTTTTTTAGGATTTATTTATTTATGTATACAGAACTGGGATACAGGACAGAGGTGGTGAGAGGATTCACCAAAGTGGGGAGTAAAACAGGCAGATTTACAAAGTACACTGCTGAGAAGAGCAGCAGGTGAAACAGGAGAGGTCTGCTGCACCATTTGGATCACCTCTGGAGCCAGGGATCGAACTCACTGAAGTGGCTCTGACTAGCTTTCAGGGCAGTACAATAACCCATTGCACCACTAGGGATGGCTCTTGCCTGATCCTGACTGATAGATGTCATTCATTGCCTACCAATGAGCTATCATCTTGTCTTTAATGGGACTTATTCAGACTGGATTAATCTCAGTGAAGGAAATCATTGCTACTGTGGTAATTCCATGACCTTTCATGACCATTGCTCAATAATTAAATAGGAAATGACTTGTAATTTGGTTCTTGACCATGGTCATGGGAATGAGATAGAAACTTTCAGTAGGAGAATACTCTAGGAAATACTTTCATCTGAGATAAGGTAAAGGAATCTTCAGAGAACAAAGTCTACTTCTATCTTTTCTTCTGGAAAAAAGATGCTGCCTGGAACATTGAAACCATGTTATGACCAACAGGTGACAAACTAAATTGCTGAACATGGCAGAATAGTAGAATATAAGGGCTGTATCAAATCAATCTGGACTCTGCATTCATAAACATTATTGAAGATCACTTAGTCTCTGGTTTTCAACCTACAATACAATTCTACTATAGGCACTTAACTCCCTCCACAGAATTGGAGAAGAAAAGGCAATTAATTTTCCCAGTCTCCCTATCGTGAATGACAGACACTTGGTCTAGAATCAGCCACCAAGCAGTTAGCCACACAGATCCTGAATCTGTAGTTAATGGCACAAAGGTGAGGGAAGAAAACAAATCATAAGGCTTCCACTGACAGTAGCAGCCGCTGTAACCCCTTGGAGATTCAGTGTCGGGGTCAACCGGGCTGCCACGAGAGGGTTGTCTGTGGTCCTCATTTGCTTTCTGTTCAATGACACTAATGTTTCTCCAGCTTGTTCTTCAACATTTCTGGGGAATTAAAGAGTTTCCCAATATCCTTTCAAAGCACTCCTTTTGTTCACCTCATACTAAGTCAGTTTCAACCCCTTTGGATTGAAAATTGTAATTTAGACATAAATATTTTGTTCCTAGATTGCAAAAGTAAAAGGTTGAAAGAAACCCCAATGGGTCAGATTGTCAGCTACTTTTGGATTTATTGGATAGGTGACCTCTCAGGGCATTATAGGTATTGAAATTGTTTCAACGTTTGTTTCCTGTCTCTTAGCTGTAGATGAAAAATCAATTTTTTAAGCTCCTTATAAACAAAACTAGCCTTTGGTGAAACTCTCCATTTAGCTACATTTTATTTAAAGTCCCTGTGCTATTTCTTGCATCCTGGGGCAACTATGTTTATAGGCTCCACCTGCAAACAGCTTTCCAAAACCTTTCGGGGGGGACCCGCATTTTGATTTTAACTACAGCCTCCCTTAGGACAGAAGAATCTGATGGTGAGCACTCCCTTACTAGTAGAAACTCAGTCATTTTTCTTCTTTCAAAAAACTTTTACATGCTGCTTTCTATATCAATGTGGAAAAATGTTTGTCTGGCATGAGTATGTAGAGGGCTCTAGAACAAGACTCTATCTTACTCATTTCTTTCCCATCATATAACACATTGTTAGATATTGTTTGGTAAACATGAACACTACAACCAAAAGCAAAGACTTTTATTCATGAATATAAAGATTTATCCAATAATTCATGAAATCATAATTTTAATCACACTATGTACTTACTTAATGAAATTTTCTAGGATATCTAGAACAAGACTCTACCTTACTCATTTCTTTCCCATCATATAACACACTGTTAGATATTGCTTGGTAAACATGAACACTACAACCAAAAGCAAAGACTTTTATTCATGAATATAAAGATCTATCCAATAATTCATGAAATCATAATTTTAATCACACTATGTACTTACTTAATGAAATTTTCTAGGATAACTGATCTATGTGATGAAGTATAAAACTATTTTTAGTTATGCCAGTAGTTGTTTATGACATAACAAATGTTTTTATTTTGGTTCAAACATAGAAGAGGAAAAATTGGTTTCACAGGATGAATCTAGATTTGACACCAATCAATACAAAACAACAGATGAGCTTATGCTTCTCTACAAGATAAAAAATATAAATACATACCCAAGACTTGGAAAATATTGGCCTTTTCTACCGAATCCCCTCACTCATGCACTATTTGTTATAAAGAAATTGCCAACTAGTCAATCCAGTCTCTGTACAAACAGGATCCGTTGCTTCATTGTGTTCTTTAGATTCCCACAATCTTGTGAGGTAAAGGATAGCTTACCTTGTAAAGTAAAGCAGATTCTCATAGGAGAACTCCAAGTTTCAGAGAGTTTAATTAGTTTATGATTTTATAACTTGATAACAGTAAAGGTGGAATTCAAACTTGTTTCCAGAAAATTTAGGAAGAGATTCCTCCTAGAGGATACAGCATGCACTACTGGGAGTGAAGGATTTTTGTAAGTAGGGGTCACCATATCTTCATATATTTAATGATCTCCTTTTGTTACAGGGTAGGCAAGAGTGGCCTGGGCCACCTGTCTGTGGGGCCTCAACCGCGCCCAAAATTCAGTTATACTGCAGGTACACACAAAAGGGTCAATAATGGGTTTATTTACACAAGGGGAAAGGAATAGGAAACAACCCAGGGAAAGAGAGTGGAACACAAAGTAACTGCAATACCTTAATGCTAGGCTGACTGAACACACCGAGTCATGTGGTTCAGAGAGCTGCTTCCTAAGTGTGAGAGAGATATGCAATTGTGCCCTATTTATCCCCCCCAAATCCAGAAATCCATTCCTGCTAGCTCCGCCCTTGGGTCCTCACAGTTCTCTCCCTGGTACTGCTGGGAGTTGTAGTGTATAGGGTCCAGAAAGCTGGAGTAGGGGGTGGAGTCCATAAGACTCTGCAGTGTTCCTTTAGGACATCCTTCCCCTTAACACTTTCATGCTTAAATATAAACACTGGTCCTATAGTAGTAGTGTTGTGACTGTACTTTGTGAAGACAACTGGGAGACCTCCAAGTCAAGCATACCCTTTATACCACCTGTCGAGGGCCCTGGAACAAGACCACATCTCACTTATTTCTTCCCCATCATATGACACACTGTTTGACACAGACAGTGCTTAGTAAATGTTTGTGATGACAAATATAGCCCTTCCTATTGATAAAGGCGGAATTCCAAATATGGAAGAAAAAAATTCTGTAGGGACAGTGTGGTAATGGCTTCTTTGCCTGTACTTTTCCAGGTCAAAAGAATTTATGTCAGTACAGATCTTTCATTTGCAGAACTCAAACTGTGCTGTACTTCCTAGTTCAGCCTTAGAGATCAGTAGAGTTTTGCAGAATGAATGCTGTTTAAATAAAGTTGGGAAATTAGCAGAGACATCATCTAAATCCCCTTGCCCAGAGATGCACTTGGCAATCCTCAGAGTTGCATGAAATCCAATATACTGAAGTGAAATATTAGGAAATTATTCTACCTGGAATCCTTCCTGACTTGATGAACAATTAAATTTCATTTTTACTTCAGTTTTTCAGAAGTGGTTGAGCCCAATTGCTCTAATCATCCTACTTTAGAGTATCTTTTAATGTGATAATTTAGTAGCAAGCAATTATATCCTATCATTGGTAAAATCTTGTCATTGTGGATTATCAGTATGTGCAGAGGAACATTATCTTTTAAGACAATAAAAGGCATGTTGTGAAGACAATAAAGACCATTTATAAAGTGACTTCTCCTGAGAAGCAAATAAAGTTAGCACAGACTGCAGATAGGCAGGCCATGGCTCAAGTTTTCTGCTGGCACAGGCTGTGTGGTTTTCAAGAACATCACACACACACACACACACACACTTTTTTTTTTTTTTTAAGATTTATTTATTTATGTATACAAAACTGGGGTGTAAGCCAGAAATGCAGGGGTAAGAAGATTCACCAGAGACAGAGTGGGGGGCAGGACAGCTATAGCTGCTGAAATACACTGCTGAAGGAAGGAGCAGGTGAGACAGGAGAGGTCTGCTGTGCCATGTAGGTCAGCTCCCTGGGTGTGGATGAAACTCATGTGACAGTAGCTGGAAATAGTTTGATAGTGGGGTGTCTTTAACCCCTGTGCCATTAAGGAGACCCACTTATGTCTTTCTATATCAACTTTTCTACATTCCCAATGGTGCAGTAATGGTGTTTATCTCCCCATGAACTACAATTATTAACAAATATTATGTGAATATAAAGTTGCTAATATAATCTCTATGATATGCCATTGTTTCTTTACATTGTTTAGTAATGTAATGTTTGTTTAGCCATGTTAGTTAGTTTGTAGTTAAATTGAGCAAAGGTACTTTAAATTGGATGCTGACTGCACTGTTTGGTCAGCATTATGTAATTTAATCTCAAACATGAGGTTTCTCATCTGTTAATGGCATAACAGTTACACATGTTCACATTCATCAGGAAAATAAAGTTGGTATGTGCATTAATCTACACCCTGCTAGAGAAAGCTGGTAACGAAGGCCTTGTCTGAACTTGCTATCTGGGATTAAAGACATCCCTGATAACAGTGAGAAAATCACTCCTTTTCAGTTTTAATTGTGTGATGTTTTAATTTATTTATTTATGGTTATAGAACTGGGGTACAGGCCAGGGGTATGGTTGGTGAGAAGATTCACCAGAGACAGAGTGGGGAGCAACTACCAAAATAGTAGATCTACCAAAATACTGCTGAGGGGAGAAGCAGGCAGATCAGAAGAGGTCTGCCACACCATGTGGGTCAGCTCCCTGGCCAGGGATCGAACTCGTGCTGCAGTGGTGCTTTAACGTGGTACATCACCAAGGAGAACCCAATTTTTGAAGTTTTTAATTGAGATGTTGATTTGCAACACTGCATATAATTCAGAGGTACAGGTTCATGACTCTTCATATATATGTTACCACTCCCTGCTCTCCACCAAACTCCAATAATACTCCAGATTGTGCATTGGGGCCTTCATCTCTTTGCTCACCACTTTCACCTGCCTGCTCAGTAGCCTCAAGTCTACAGTCTAATTTCTTGATTTTTGTTTTGGTTTGATTTTGTCAGTTCCTTTGTTTACTTTCTCTATATTCCATAAAAAAAGGTGAAATTATCCAGTATTTGTCTTGCTCTACCTGACATACATCACTTAGCATAATCCCCTCCAATTCCATGCATGTTTTCAAAAATGGCAATATTTAACTTTTTTTTTTTCTTCTTTGCAATTGGGTAGTTTTTCATTGTCTATTTAGACCATATCATCTAGACTTAACCATTCATCTGAGTTTGGCTATTAGGTTTTTTCATAGCTGAACTATTATAAATAGTGTGGTAATGAATGTAGGAGGCTGTGGATTCCTTCAAATTAGTGTTTTGCCTTCACTATGTAGATGTCTTATTATAGGTGTGCTGGATCATATTGCTGTTCTTTTTACTATTTTGAGAGACTTCCATACTGTTTTCCAGAGGAAATATATTTATCTACACTCCCAACAGTGAACAAGTGTTCCTTTTTTATTCTATGTCCTCACCAGCACTTGTTGATACTTGTCTCATTGATGTGAGCCGCTATCACCTGTGGGTTTTGATTTGCATTTCCCTGATGATAAGTGATGATGAATCACTTAGATATTCATCATATCTTTCTGAGAAAGAAAGTATGGAATGAATCTTGGTTAAAAAAAAATTCTTCATGGTCATTTAGATGATTTTCCTTATAACACTTTGTTACAGCTTGCAAAAGCTGTAGTTATCCATTAGTCATATGTTTATGCAGTATGGCTTATTAAACACTTCAAACATCAATTTTTCCTCTTGAAAATCTAAGAAGCTAAGTTTGCTTAGAGGTAATATGAAGTGCCATTTTATTTATATTCTGTGCCATCTCCTGCAATGGCATGAAGATAATGAATTAAGAAACTCTTCCAATTGATTAATCATGTGTCCATTAATTAATACAAAGTCCAATATAATTGAAGATATGTTGGATAATAATCACCCTATATATAATTTTAATTATCTTTTCTAGAATGGAGAACTGGATAAATGTTCCTTTAAAGATCAACATCTGCAAGCAGTTTGCACCAATTTATTACAAGTTAGATATTGGTTGAAAATAAAATTATTGACAAAATTATTGTTTTGAAACATTTCTGGTGTAAGATAATTGAGAATTTATTTTTAAAAAGTCATATTGAGCCTTGTTGCTTATAAATTACTTTGTAGTTTTTTTTTTATTTGAAGCCTTTCCAAAATATTATACTATAATAGATACAACCTAGCATTCTGACTAAACTTTCCAATTCACTGTAAATAGGTAGTGGATAATTCTGACTCTCAATTAATTTGTTCATTCATGTTATGATTTAATAGTAAGTTAAGGTATTTTTAATAATTACTTTCTTTCATAATCCTATAGTGACTTTAAATCTCCAGGTCACCAAATGAGAAGTAATGAGAAGTAATACACATAAGTAGTCATATCAAGTTTTTGTGGGGACTGAAGAAAAGTTAACAAATGGTTGAAATTCTTCAAAGACAGAGATTTAATGTTCCCAAGCACCATGGTATTAAAAAAAAAAAATGAAAATCTCTACCTCAAAGATGAGGAACCATCTAAAAACTTGCTTTCAACTGCCCAGACAATTTATTGACTGTTTTAATTATTATAAGTGTGTTCTATGTATAAATGACAAATATGATATGTGATGTCTTCTTTGTGAATCCTTGTTCTAGGTCAAGGAAAATGTCAAGGAAATGACAGTCTGCCAGGCTCTACTATTCATCCATACAAGCCCAGAGTATGCACTTTTATGCACCTGTCACCTTGACATGCAGGTCACATGATCAGACTTTAAAAGACCACCATGAAGAAGAAAATGAGTTATTCATCATGTACCATTAGAAGAGTGTTCCATAAAACAGAATATAAACTTCTTAGGGCCACCTGCACTGAACCGGAAACTGTAATTAATTAGAAAAGGAGTTTGTAGATACATTTCACCTGACAATTTGTGATTTAGGAGGGTTATATTTGGCAAATTATGAAATTATAATCTGCACAAGTCAAAGAAGTATTGCTGTGTGATTTTTGGTGACTAAGTGTAATTGCTGAAGAAAAGTAATGATCTTAACAAACTGCTAACCAAAATGAATGTGAAAGGGAAATATTTTTTGCATTGTTTAACTTATTGATTCATACTATTTCCCCCAATATTTTTTGAAGGGGTTGTGGTAGTTGGTATAAGGAAGTGATTGCAGAGGACTGACTATTCACAAAGTAGTCTCCAGCGAGACATAGGAAGGCAAACACTTTGAGAAGTGGGAGACTTCATATATGCTGCTCAAATCTCCAAGGAAGGTCAGAGTGACAGCAAATGTAGAGAGGACAAAACAGAGACCGTAGCACAGGATTGATAACCAAGAATCTATACTCCAGGGACATGGTGAGAGACAATGGGAGACAGTGGGAGTCACACAGCCTTTTCCTTCAGGGACTTGCCTTGAAAGATGACACAGGTGCTGAGGACTTTTCAGGAATGCCAAGATTTCAAATTGTAGCCACTTCATCTTGGCATAATATTAGACCTCAGTAGTGACATAAGGTATCTTCACACTTGTCACCCAAGTATAGAGACTATTTGTTAAGTACATGTTAGAACGTATTATTCATAT
>NW_004567103.1:85427523-85428019 GCF_000260355.1 Condylura cristata
ACTCTATTAAAGTTTAAACATTACTAGCCTTTATCTCAGATATTAATACACTCTATTAAAGTTTAAACATTACTAGTAAATACTCCTTAAGAAACATAGATTCTCCTACCAAGCACCAACTTCATATTACACTCTGATAAACAGAGATTAATAATTATATTGATATGTCACTTATCAGTTCTCTTACTTGCTAGAAAGTATTAAGGAATAGAAAGCAAAAGAAATAACTATAGAACATCTGAAGGAAGCAAAAAATTACAGAACTACAGAAGATATTTTTATAGGACTAAGTTAAGCAGATTCATGAAAAGTAAACGTAAACAGGTTTGGGGTTTCTTAGATCTCTGGTTTTGTGGTTGTTTATTGTAAAAAATTAGTATAATTTGGTTTAGTACTGTATCTCTTGAAAAGTAAGTCCATCAAAGGTGCACTGCCTTCTAGAATTATTTGGGAAAGAGGTAATTTGGTGACTAAGTGTAATTGCTGAAGAAAAGTA
>NW_004567103.1:85430841-85437290 GCF_000260355.1 Condylura cristata
CATCCAGTATGGGGGTTGAAGTAGAGGGAAGGAGTGAGAAGAACACAAGAGAAAATGGTGATGATCACAAATGCTATGATGGTAGGAGAACTTTGGGAACTATATCTGAGGTACTCAAATACTGTACAAAAGTGATCAATGATGTAGGAAAATAAATAAATTTACTAAAATAAAAATAATCTATTGTTTTTATCAAAATTGTACTGATTTTTTGACTCGATCTTGATTCTCAATACAGTTAGCTTTGATTTTTTTTTAATATTTATTTATTTATGCATACAGAGCTAGGTACAGGCCACAGGTGCAGGGGCAGTGAGAGGATTCACCAGAGACAGAGTGGGAGCAGACCTGGCTAACTGCTGAGGGGAGCAGAGGGTGAGTCAGGAGAGGTCTGTCTCACCATGTGGGATCCACTCCAGGGTAGGCGGGATCTAAATCATGCTGAACTTGGCTTTAGCTTCTTAGTGCTATGATTTAACTGGGTGTGCCATCAGGGAGGGCCTAGCTTTGGTGATCTTTAAGACAAACAAAAATAAAATGATGAAATGCATTTTAAAGTTTCACTGCAGAACATAATGCCTATAGCTAACAATATTATATCATATACTTAAATTTGGCTAATAAGTTAGAGCTTATGTTAAATCTTGTTAACACTTATGAACTTACAAACATGAAAATAAAGGGTGAGGGGAAAACATGTGGTCACTGGAATTGTTTATGGCCTTGATGGTAGTGATAACTGCATAGTTATTCCCAGCTCATTGATTTATTTATATTAAATATGAACATCTTTACATATGCCAATTATTCTTTTATAAAGAGGTCAGGGGAAAAATACCAAACAGAACAGAAAACAAGCAAATAGCAAGTAAAAACAATGTGGCAGATGTTCCCCTTATTACAAGTGTTAATAAAACATTTTATATATATGCCTGTTTGCTATCTACAAACAGGAAAAGTGTTTTTGTAGCTCTTCTGTCCATTCTTTGATAAGGTTGTTCATTATATATTTGTTGAGTCTCATCACCATTTTAATACTTGTAATATACAAATATATTACAAATGCAAATCAATGAGATACTACCTCACATCCGTGAAAAGGGCACATAAAAAACAAACAAACAAACAAAAAACAAAACAAAACAAACAACAACAACAAAAAAAAAAAACAAGCAACACTAAATGTTGGCAAGGGTATGCAGAAAACGAACTGTCCTACACTGTTGGTGGGAATGCAAGCTGGTGTATCCACTATGAAAAATTGTGTAGAGGATTCTCAAACTGCTAAAAATTGAGCTTGCATATGATCAGCAATTCCACTCCTAAGGTCCTACACAAAGGACACAAAAACAATAATTTGAAAGGACACCTGCACTCTTATGTTTATCACTGTCCTATTTTAAACAAATCTATCTATCTACACATATAGCAATTGTAATAAAGTACAAGTAATTAAGTCAAAAAAGATCATCAACTAACAACTACAAACCAGAGACATTCTAGGGTAGAGGAGAGGGAAATGAGGTCAAAACAGATCAGAGGAGCAAATGGGACTATTGAGATGGAACATGGGAAAAGTCCTGGTGAGAAGTCCATGGGGATTACAACTCTGATAAAAAAAAAAAAACAATGTAAAAATGTATTTATAAAATAAAAAATAAATTAAAAAAATGTGGAAGGCTTTAGATAAGAATTTTATCAGTATGATATAAACTCAGAAAACAAAACCCTGAAAATCTAGAGCACTATTTGCTATCATTGCAGCCAGCTTTGTTCCTTTCAAAGGTGTTGATGAGATAATACCATAGGACAGTGTATTTCAAAAGTCTGAGAAAGCCTAAAAATGTGCTCTAGCAACATTCTAGTGTCGAAATAGACATTCAGAATCAATTATTGATTTACTAATGTCTTCAATTTTTCTTCTTTCCTATAATATCAAGACAACTTATATTAGTAGTATATTACTATGGAACACATCATCTCAACAGTTAGTGATGTTATGCAATATGTATATATTACTTCACAGATTCAGAGAGTCAGGAATCTGGGCAAGATTATTTGTGAATGGATCTGGCTTAGGGTTTCTCACAAAGGCTCAATCATGCTATTGACTACAGTACAATGATATTGATGCTAATTTACAAGAAAAAGACTTGTCCAGGCTTTCTTACATGGTTCAAGTATTTGCAGAATATAAGGTGAAGTGCTAAGTCCCTCATTAAATATTGTCCGCATTACTATTAATAGGATATCTCACAACATTTCAGATGAAAACCAAGGGAATGAAAGATGACAAGGAAGATGGAAATTGGTCCTCCCCAGTGGTCTAGGGGTTAAATCTCAGTACTATCAACATGGCCTATGGCCTATGGTAGATTTCTGGCCACAGCAGTGTATTTAGTAGATCTTCCTACTCTGTCGGAGACAGGCTCCAACTTTTGAGGTGTCTGGAGGCAACACAGGAAGGACCCTAAGATGGGAAGGCGTCAACGTGCAGAGATTCCAAGAGAGGGGAGAGGAGCTGGTGTGAGGAAGACATGGGAGTTGGAGTTGGGTGCAAATCTTCCTCTTCCACCTTCAGCAGAGGTTTATTTTATACATTTCAAGCAGGCAGAGGGATGACATTAGCATATGAAAGGTGGTGAGATCACCATCACCTTTTTTCTAAGAATAGACTGGGGTTGTTTTGACCTTTACTTGAGATTATAACATTCTAAAATCAATCAAGGTTAAAAAACAGGTACATAGGTGCACAAAGTTTAAGACTAATATTACTATAGTAAAGATAGATAAGAATAAAGTCCTTTAAACCTTGTCTATAATTTGATGGTTTTTTTCTACCTTAGACATCTTGGGAGTCAGGAAGAGGAATTTTCTTGCAAATCAAGTTTTGGAAAAGTTCTTTGAAGAAACTTGCTAAAAGGTTTTAAGTGAGTTTCCTTGAGGTCGAGACAATAGAAAGCATAATTTGCTCTGAATAGGAGAGCAAATTTCCTTATCTAAAGACCAGAGAGTAGAATCCTGAAAGACTAGCTAGAAGAAGACTTTGTAGATTACTTTGAGGTATAGAAGGTTAAAAGCTTGACTAGCTCTAAAACAGGCAACCTGGATGAATTTCCATATCTAAAGCCAGACAGTAGGAAGTTTGAGTAATTCTGTAGAAGCTGAATAGAAGGCTAGGTGAGATAGTAGAATGGTAAGATTTGGGTTTTCCTCCATCTGGCAGTGAGAGACTTTGCAGAAACAGCCGTTTGCTTTTTTATTGATCAGCCAGTTGTTAAGTCACTTATGACTTCAGAGGAATTTCTCACCCTGTTGTAGTACTTGCTTGTCAGGGCAGGCAGGTCTTATGCGGCTGAGGCAATCCAATAGTAAGCTCAAAGTTGCTCAGAATATTTTGATATTACGATTATACAAAAAAGGGAGGTCATAACATAAGTTAGCGTGGAAAGTCTGAGCTTCCCTGAGCTACCCGGAATCTGTCAGACGATAGCCGTCGCATAGCTTGTGTCACTACTCTGCCCCTCACTCTGTCTCTGATGAATCCTTTCACCTCCCATTTCTTGCCGATACCCAAGTTCTTCTCCACACAATTAAATAATAAATTATTTTTAAAACATAGGTGGAAATAATAGCCTTTACAAACAAAAGCTAAAAGTGACATCTCATCATTTTTGCTGTTTTCCATTACTGGATGACAGCAATGAGTTACAGCACCAAGCCACAGGGAAACTTGGAAAAAGAAATGAATACCAAGAGTTGGAACTCACTGAAAGCCATCCTAGAGACTACTTACATAACATCACAGACCTCATGCTAATTACTAAACAAGAGTGCAAATAAATGACAGGTTGAAAATATATACTACCCCATCAGTAATAACCTGCAGGTTTGGCTTGATGACTTCCTTTAATATTTATAATGAGAAAACACAGACAAAATTATTCACGTTTCTTTAATCCTCAGAGTCATGTCAAAAATATATTTTTCTACAATATATATGGTTATATTAAAAGCTCTGTATCATGCAATAATATGCCAAAAAAGCAAGAAACTATGGACAGTTACATAGCTTCAAAACATCTATTTTAGCTCAATTATTTTCCCCTCTCTAGTCATAGACATGATCTCAAGTTTAAAATGGCCCAACAGGGCCACTTCTATCTTTGGTTTCTCACTGCTACATATGTAGATGTTTTACAACTGAAAGTCAAAATTTGCTAATGGACAGGAAGATGTCATAACAGTGTTATAGTATGCTGCTCTCAGATAAATATCTTAGCACATTTCTCCCTCTACTTATTTCTATACAAAATTTATTCTGTTTCTGGCCACATTTATGCTGATGTGAATGAAACCTTTCATGAAGGCACATTTTATTGCTGTTGTATGTCACTCCACTTGCTTTTCTTCCCCTCTAGAAATAAATATTTTACACACTTGGCTATCTGAGCAAATGATTTCTGCCTAGCAAGTATATATATTCAAATAGCATTAGAAATGTGAATTTCACCTACAGTAATATATTTTTGGAGCTTTATGTCATTCCTCAAGGGTGAAACATATTTCTACTGACAAATGAAAGGAAGGATGATCTCAAGAAAACAACTAATCATTTATAGGTTGAGAGTTGTCTTGACAAGAAACCCTTGAGCAAGTTAATGAAACCCATTTTTTCCTAATTGGGCATTTGAGCTGATGAGTTAATAATAGGCTTAATGACAGATACCTGGTTAATTATAGTCTCATGTGCAACAGCAAACTATCTAAAGATTGTTGTGTTTGGTGAAAATACAAATAGATCTTCTGTGCCACAGAATCCTTTGGAATCCAATAATTCCAATTATTGAAATGTATTATTTATTTATTTATTTACTTACTTACTTACTTACTTATTTACTTACTTACTTACTTATTAGAGTGTGATATAGTTGTTCATTAAAGACTGGAGGTGCAGAAATGGGGTGTAGGGGCAGTGAGTGGATTCACCAGAGAGAGTGAGGAGCATAGCAGGCAGATCTACTGAAATACACTGCTGAGAGGACCAGAAACAAGAAGTTTTGGAAAGTATTTTGAGAAAAAGGAATCCTTATACAGTGATGGTGTGAATGAATAAAAACCCTACCAATGTGCAAAAAATTATGGAGACTTTTGAAAATATTAAAAATTGATCTACCATATGACCTAGTAATTCCAAAATATGTGTCTGAAGAATACAAAACCATTAGGTGAAAATGGGATATGCACTTGTACATATTCATTGCAATTCTATTACTATAGCTTCATTTTGGAAATAATCTAAATGCCCAGTGACAGATGAATGGATAAAGAAGATGTGGCATTGATGTGCAATGGAATGCCACTCAGATACACACACACACACACACACACACACACACACACAAAGACAAAATTCTTGTCATTTGCAACAACATTTAAATGACAGCTTCTGGCATGAGGGGGTTATTATTTGTTTATGATTTGAGTTACACTATCACTGAACTTAGGGAATTATTAAATGAAAAAAAATCACCAAAATCTTTACAGAAATTGTTTTTATTCTTCCCACTTTGACAGAATGAACCAGAATGAACATCATTTTTTAATTCATTACTTCCATAATTTCCACTTCAATAATTATAATTAGTTAATATTACATCTTAATCTATGTGTTTGAATACTAGATCCTGTTGGAAATTATAATTATTTCTTATTCATTTGTGCAATTCTTTTTTCTTTTGTGCATTTCTTATTCATGATTTAGTATAGAATCTTGCACTACAATATTTTTCATTATTGTATTTATTTTATTAGATATTTTATATCATTGTTAATTTTAGTTTAATGTCTGAATTTTCCTCTCAGGTGTAATCCCATTTAAATTTCCCACCACCAAGTGACCCTATGAACATTCACCGTAGTGTTTTGTGTTCTATCTCTCCTGTTTTGATCAAGCTCCCTCCTGTTCCTCTACTGTAAGCCTCTGATTTATAGTTTGCCTGCTACATCCATGTTGCTGCAAATGGCATGTTTTTTTTTTTAATTTTCATTATTACTGAATAATATTTCATTTTGTATATATACCACATTAATTCAGTCATCTGTTTGGATATTTAGGTTGTTTCCATATCTTAACATTGTAAATAGTCACAATGAACATAGAAGTGCAGGTTTCCTTTTGAATATTTGAATTCAATATTTGAATTAATATTTTTGTGTCCTTTAGTAGATCCTTAGGAGTAGAACTGCTAGGCCATTTTGTAGATCCATTTTTAGTAGTCTGAAGAATGTCAGAAACAGTTTTCCATAGTGGGTAGACAGTTAGTTTTCCTGCCAGTTATGGGAAAAGGGTTCTGTTTTTTCCACATCATCAACATCATTTGTTTTATTTATTTATTTATTTATTTATTTATTTATTTATTTATTTATTTATTTATTTATTTATTTAT